>NC_046368.1:2719925-2957425 GCF_011125445.2 Fundulus heteroclitus
ATTTGAACAGCTCATGTAAAAGGACAGGTCAAAATAATCTCTTATTTGGAGTGTTTTTCTGTTAACATGGTATGTTCAAGTTTGTCCACGTCTACACAAGATGGATATATCAAGGTGCAAGTCATAAGTGTAAACAAGTGGCATTTAGCACACTTTCTGACTCTCTTCCATCAATAGTCAATATCACTCTTTTTCTGGGCCTAAGTGGGGGATGAGCGACTGGCCCGAGGGACACCAAGGGACACAAAGGAGCAGGCAGAGGAAGTGGATTAGGGCTTCCCTCAATGTCAAAGTGAGAGTTCTGTTTTCGGATCTGTGACCCCACAAACACTTGGCAGGAGGCTAAGAAATGACCCATCAGGGCTCCATGGCACCACAAACCTATGCAAAATGGCATAATGAGGTGTCAAACTTTGATTTGTCGCCGTTCCTTGCCCCTGTCGAGCACAGAAGAAGTGCATCTAGAGAGTCAGGGTGGCCGAGAGCTCTAAGGCGCTGCGTTAAGGTCGCAGTCTCCACTGGAGGCGTGGGTTCGAATCCCACTCCTGACACAATCTGCTTCTTACTCTGTTGGTAGGCAGTATTTGAACAGCTCATGTAAAAGGACAGATCAAAATAATCTCTGATTTGGAGTGTTTTTCTGTTAACATGGTATGTTCAAGTTTGTCCACGTCTACACAAGATGGATATATCAAGGTGCAACTCATAAGTGTAAACAAGTGGCATTTAGCACACTTTCTGACTCTCTTCCATCAATATCACTCTTTTTATGGGCCTAAGCGGGGGATGAGCGACTGGCTCGAGGGACACCAAGGGACACAAAGGAGCATGCAGAGGAAGTGGATTAGGGCTTCCCTCAATGTCAAAGTGAGAGTTCTGTTTTCGATTCTGTGACCCCACAAACACTTGGCAGGAGGCTAAGAAATGACCCATCAGGGCTCCATGGCACCACAAACCTATGCAAAATGGCATAATGAGGTGTCAAACTTTGATTTTTCGCCGTTCCTTGCCCCTGTCGAGCACAGAAGAAGTGCGTCTTGAGAGTCAGGGTGGCCGAGAGGTCTAAGGCGCTGCGTTCAGGTCGCAGTCTCCACTGGAGGCGTGGGTTCGAATCCCACTTCTGACAGAATCTGCTTCTTACTCTGTTGGTAGGCAGTATTTGAACAGCTCATGTAAAAAGACAGATCAAAATAATCTCTGATTTGGAGTGCTTTTCTGTTAACATGGTATCATCAAGTTTGTCCACGTCTACACAAGATGGATATATCAAGGTGCAAGTCATAAGTGTAAACAAGTGGCATTTAGCACACTTTCTGACTCTCTTCCATCAATATCACTCTTTTTCTGGGCCTAAGTGGGGGATGAGCGACTGGCCCGAGGGACACCAAGGGACACAAAGGAGCATGCATAGGAAGTGGATTAGGGCTTCCCTCAATGTCAAAGTGAGAGTTCTGTTTTCGGATCTGTGACCCCACAAACACTTGGCAGGAGGCTAAGAAATGACCCATCAGGGCTCCGTGGCACCACAAACCTATGCAAAATGGCATAATGAGGTGTCAAACTTTGATTTTTCGCCGTTCCTTGCCCCTGTCGAGCACAGAAGATGTGCATCTAGAGAGTCAGGGTGGCCGAGAGGTCTAAGGCGCTGCGTTAAGGTCGCAGTCTCCACTGGAGGCGTGGGTTCGAATCCCACTCCTGACACAATCTGCTTCTTACTCTGTTGGTAGGCAGTATTTGAACAGCTCATGTAAAAGGACAGATCAAAATAATCTCTTATTTGGAGTGTTTTTCTGTTAACATGGTATGTTCAAGTTTGTCCACGTCTACACAAGATGGATATATCAAGGTGCAAGTCATAAGTGTAAACAAGTGGCATTTAGCACACTTTCTGACTCTCTTCCATCAATAGTCAATATCACTCTTTTTCTGGGCCTAAGTGGGGGATGAGCGACTGGCCCGAGGGACACCAAGGGACACAAAGGAGCATGCAGAGGAAGTGGATTAGGGCTTCCCTCAATGTCAAAGTGAGAGTTCTGTTTTCGGATCTGTGACCCCACAAACACTTGGCAGGAGGCTAAGAAATGACCCATCAGGGCTCCGTGGCACCACAAACCTATGCAAAATGGCATAATGAGGTGTCAAACTTTGATTTTTCGCCGTTCCTTGCCCCTGTCGAGCACAGAAGAAGTGCATCTAGAGAGTCAGGGTGGCCGAGAGGTCTAAGGCGCTGCGTTCAGGTCGCAGTCTCCACTGGAGGCGTGGGTTCGAATCCCACTCCTGACAGAATCTGCTTCTTACTCTGTTGGTAGGCAGTATTTGAACAGCTCATGTAAAAGGACAGATCAAAATAATCTCTGATTTGGAGTTTTTTTTCTGTTAACTTGGTATGTTCAAGTTTGTCCACGTCTACACAAGATGGATATATCAAGGTGCAAGTCATAAGTGTAAACAAGTGGCATTTAGCACACTTTCTGACTCTCTTCCCATCAATATCACTCTTTTTCTGGGCCTAAGTGGGGGATGAGCGACTGGCCCGAGGGACACCAAGGGACACAAAGGAGCATGCAGAGGAAGTGGATTAGGGCTTCCCTCAATGTCAAAGTGAGAGTTCTGTTTTCGGTTCTGTGACCCCACAAACACTTGGCAGGAGGCTAAGAAATGACCCATCAGGGCTCCATGGCACCACAAACCTATGCAAAATGGCATAACCAGGTGTCAAACTTTGATTTTTTCGCCATTCCTTGCCCCTGTCGAGCACAGAAGAAGTGCATCTAGATAGTCAGGGTGGCCGAGAGGTCTAAGGCGCTGCGTTCAGGTCGCAGTCTCCACTGGAGGCGTGGGTTCGAATCCCACTCCTGACACAATCTGCTTCTTACTCTGTTGGTAGGCAGTATTTGAACAGCTCATGTAAAAGGACAGGTCAAAATAATCTCTTATTTGGAGTGTTTTTCTGTTAACATGGTATGTTCAAGTTTGTCCACGTCTACACAAGATGGATATATCAAGGTGCAAGTCATAAGTGTAAACAAGTGGCATTTAGCACACTTTCTGACTCTCTTCCACCAATAGTCAATATCACTCTTTTTCTGGGCCTAAGTGGGGGATGAGCGACTGGCCCGAGGGACACCAAGGGACACAAAGGAGCATGCAGAGGAAGTGGATTAGGGCTTCCCTCAATGTCAAAGTGAGAGTTCTGTTTTCGGATCTGTGACCCCACAAACACTTGGCAGGAGGCTAAGAAATGACCCATCAGGGCTCCAGTGGCACCACAAACCTATGCAAAATGGCATAATGAGGTGTCAAACTTTGATTTGTCGCCGTTCCTTGCCCCTGTCGAGCACAGAAGATGTGCATCTAGAGAGTCAGGGTGGCCGAGAGGTCTAAGGCGCTGCGTTCAGGTCGCAGTCTCCACTGGAGGCGTGGGTTCGAATCCCACTCCTGACACAATCTGCTTCTTACTCTGTTGGTAGGCAGTATTTGAACAGCTCATGTAAAAGGACAGATCAAAATAATCTCTGATTTGGAGTGTTTTTCTGTTAACATGGTATGTTCAAGTTTGTCCACGTCTACACAAGATGGATATATCAAGGTGCAAGTCATAAGTGTAAACAAGTGGCATTTAGCACACTTTCTGACTCTCTTCCATCAATAGTCAATATCACTCTTTTTCTGGGCCTAAGTGGGGAATGAGCGACTGGCCCGAGGGACACCAAGGGACACAAAGGAGCATGCAGAGGAAGTGGATTAGGGCTTCCCTCAATGTCAAAGTGAGAGTTCTGTTTTCGGTTCTGTGACCCCACAAACACTTGGCAGGAGGCTAAGAAATGACCCATCAGGGCTCCATGGCACCACAAACCTATGCAAAATGGCATAATGAGGTGTCAAACTTTGATTTTTCGCCGTTCCTTGCCCCTGTCGAGCACAGAAGAAGTGCATCTAGAGAGTCAGGGTGGCCGAGAGGTCTAAGGCGCTGCGTTAAGGTCGCAGTCTCCACTGGAGGCGTGGGTTTGAATCCCACTCCTGACACAATCTGCTTCTTACTCTGTTGGTAGGCAGTATTTGAACAGCTCATGTAAAAGGACAGATCAAAATGATCTCTTATTTGGAGTGTTTTTCTGTTAACATGGTATGTTCAAGTTTGTCCACGTCTACACAAGATGAATATATCAAAGTGCAAGTCATAAGTGTAAACAAGTGGCATTTAGCACACTTTCTGACTCTCTTCCATCAATATCACTCTTTTTCTGGGCCTAAGTGGGGGATGAGCGACTGGCCCGAGGGACACCAAGGGACACAAAGGAGCATGCAGAGGAAGTGGATTAGGGCTTCCCTCAATGTCAAAGTGAGAGTTCTGTTTTCGGATCTGTGACCCCACAAACACTTGGCAGGAGGCTAAGAAATGACCCATCAGGGCTCCATGGCACCACAAACCTATGCAAAATGGCATAATGAGGTGTCAAACTTTGATTTGTCGCCGTTCCTTGCCCCTGTCGAGCACAGAAGATGTGCATCTAGAGAGTCAGGGTGGCCGAGAGGTCTAAGGCGCTGCGTTAAGGTCGCAGTCTCCACTGGAGGCGTGGGTTCGAATCCCACTCCTGACACAATCTGCTTCTTACTCTGTTGGTAGGCAGTATTTGAACAGCTCATGTAAAAGGACAGATCAAAATAATCTCTGATTTGGAGTGTTTTTCTGTTAACATGGTATGTTCAAGTTTGTCCACGTCTACACAAGATGGATATATCAAGGTGCAAGTCATAAGTGTAAACAAGTGGCATTTAGCACACTTTCTGACTCTCTTCCATCAATATCACTCTTTTTCTGGGCCTAAGCGGGGGATGAGCGACTGGCCCGAGGGACACCAAGGGACACAAAGGAGCATGCAGAGGAAGTGGATTAGGGCTTCCCTCAATGTCAAAGTGAGAGTTCTGTTTTCGGTTCTGTGACCCCACAAACACTTGGCAGGAGGCTAAGAAATGACCCATCAGGGCTCCATGGCACCACAAACCTATGCAAAATGGCATAACCAGGTGTCAAACTTTGATTTTTCGCCATTCCTTGCCCCTGTCGAGCACAGAAGAAGTGCATCTAGATAGTCAGGGTGGCCGAGAGGTCTAAGGCGCTGCGTTCAGGTCGCAGTCTCCACTGGAGGCGTGGGTTCAAATCCCACTCCTGACAGAATCTGCTTCTTACTCTGTTGGTAGGCACTATTTGAACAGCTCATGTAAAAGGACAGATCAAAATAATCTCTTATTTGGAGTGTTTTTCTGTTAACATGGTATGTTCAAGTTTGTCCACGTCTACACAAGATGGATATATCAAGGTGCAAGTCATAAGTGTAAACAAGTGGCATTTAGCACACTTTCTGACTCTCTTCCATCAATAGTCAATATCACTCTTTTTCTGGGCCTAAGTGGGGGATGAGCGACTGGCCCGAGGGACACCAAGGGACACAAAGGAGCATGCAGAGGAAGTGGATTAGGGCTTCCCTCAATGTCAAAGTGAGAGTTCTGTTTTCGGTTCTGTGACCCCACAAACACTTGGCAGGAGGCTAAGAAATGACCCATCAGGGCTCCATGGCACCACAAACCTATGCAAAATGGCATAATGAGGTGTCAAACTTTGATTTGTCGCCGTTCCTTGCCCCTGTCGAGCACAGAAGAAGTGCATCTAGATAGTCAGGGTGGCCGAGAGGTCTAAGGCGCTGCGTTCAGGTCGCAGTCTCCACTGGAGGCGTGGGTTCGAATCCCACTCCTGACAGAATCTGCTTCTTACTCTGTTGGTAGGCAGTATTTGAACAGCTCATGTAAAAGGACAGATCAAAATAATCTCTGATTTGGAGTGTTTTTCTGTTAACATGGTATGTTCAAGTTTGTCCACGTCTACACAAGATGGATATATCAAGGTGCAACTTATAAGTGTAAACAAGTGGCATTTAGCACACTTTCTGACTCTCTTCCATCAATATCACTCTTTTTCTGGGCCTAAGTGGGGGATGAGCGACTGGCCCGAGGGACACCAAGGGACACAAAGGAGCATGCAGAGGAAGTGGATTAGGGCTTCCCTCAATGTCAAAGTGAGAGTTCTGTTTTCGGTTCTGTGACCCCACAAACACTTGGCAGGAGGCTAAGAAATGACCCATCAGGGCTCCATGGCACCACAAACCTATGCAAAATGGCATAATGAGGTGTCAAACTTTGATTTGTCGCCGTTCCTTGCCCCTGTCGAGCACAGAAGAAGTGCATCTAGAGAGTCAGGGTGGCCGAGAGGTCTAAGGCGCTGCGTTAAGGTCGCAGTCTCCACTGGAGGCGTGGGTTCGAATCCCACTCCTGACACAATCTGCTTCTTACTCTGTTGGTAGGCAGTATTTGAACAGCTCATGTAAAAGGACAGATCAAAATAATCTCTTATTTGGAGTGTTTTTCTGTTAACATGGTATGTTCAAGTTTGTCCACGTCTACACAAGATGGATATATCAAGGTGCAACTCATAAGTGTAAACAAGTGGCATTTAGCACACTTTCTGACTCTCTTCCATCAATATCACTCTTTTTCTGGGCCTAAGTGGGGGATGAGCGACTGGCCCGAGGGACACCAAGGGACACAAAGGAGCATGCAGAGGAAGTGGATTAGGGCTTCCCTCAATGTCAAAGTGAGAGTTCTGTTTTCGGATCTGTGACCCCACAAACACTTGGCAGGAGGCTAAGAAATGACCCATCAGGGCTCCGTGGCACCACAAACCTATGCAAAATGGCATAATGAGGTGTCAAACTTTGATTTGTCGCCGTTCCTTGCCCCTGTCGAGCACAGAAGAAGTGCATCTAGAGAGTCAGGGTGGCCGAGAGGTCTAAGGCGCTGCGTTAAGGTCGCAGTCTCCACTGGAGGCGTGGGTTCGAATCCCACTCCTGACACAATCTGCTTCTTACTCTGTTGGTAGGCAGTATTTGAACAGCTCATGTAAAAGGACAGATCAAAATAATCTCTGATTTGGAGTGTTTTTCTGTTAACATGGTATGTTCAAGTTTGTCCACGTCTACACAAGATGGATATATCAAGGTGCAACTCATAAGTGTAAACAAGTGGCATTTAGCACACTTTCTGACTCTCTTCCATCAATATCACTCTTTTTCTGGGCCTAAGTGGGGGATGAGCGACTGGCCCGAGGGACACCAAGGGACACAAAGGAGCATGCAGAGGAAGTGGATTAGGGCTTCCCTCAATGTCAAAGTGAGAGTTCTGTTTTCGGTTCTGTGACCCCACAAACACTTGGCAGGAGGCTAAGAAATGACCCATCAGGGCTCCATGGCACCACAAACCTATGCAAAATGGCATAATGAGGTGTCAAACTTTGATTTTTCGCCGTTCCTTGCCCCTGTCGAGCACAGAAGAAGTGCATCTAGAGAGTCAGGGTGGCCGAGAGGTCTAAGGCGCTGCGTTAAGGTCGCAGTCTCCACTGGAGGCGTGGGTTCGATTCCCACTCCTGACACAATCTGCTTCTTACTCTGTTGGTAGGCACTATTTGAACAGCTCATGTAAAAAGACAGATCAAAATAATCTCTGATTTGGAGTGTTTTTCTGTTAACATGGTATGTTCAAGTTTGTCCACGTCTACACAAGATGGATATATCAAGGTGCAACTCATAAGTGTAAACAAGTGGCATTTAGCACACTTTCTGACTCTCTTCCACCAATAGTCAATATCACTCTTTTTCTGGGCCTAAGTGGGGGATGAGCGACTGGCCCGAGGGACACCAAGAGACACAAAGGAGCATGCAGAGGAAGTGGATTAGGGCTTCCCTCAATGTCAAAGTGAGAGTTCTGTTTTTGGTTCTGTGACCCCACAAACACTTGGCAGGAGGCTAAGAAATGACCCATCAGGGCTCCATGGCACCACAAACCTATGCAAAATGGCATAATGAGGTGTCAAACTTTGATTTTTCGCCGTTCCTTGCCCCTGTCGAGCACAGAAGAAGTGCATCTTGAGAGTCAGGGTGGCCGAGAGGTCTAAGGCGCTGCGTTCAGGTCGCAGTCTACACTGGAGGCGTGGGTTCGAATCCCACTCCAGACACAATCTGCTTCTTACTCTGTTGGTAGGCAGTATTTGAACAGCTCATGTAAAAGGACAGATCAAAATGATCTCTTACTTGGAGTGTTTTTCTGTTAACATGGTATGTTCAAGTTTGTCCACGTCTACACAAGATGAATATATCAAAGTGCAACTCATAAGTCTACCCAAGTTCAATTTAGCACACTTTCTGACTCTCTTCCACCAATAGTCAATATCACTCTTTTTCTGGGCCTAAGTGGGGGATGAGCGACTGGCCCGAGGGACACCAAGGGACACAAAGGAGCATGCAGAGGAAGTGGATTAGGGCTTCCCTCAATGTCAAAGTGAGAGTTCTGTTTTCGGTTCTGTGACCCCACAAACACTTGGCAGGAGGCTAAGAAATGACCCATCAGGGCTCCATGGCACCACAAACCTATGCAAAATGGCATAATGAGGTGTCAAACTTTGATTTTTCGCCGTTCCTTGCCCCTGTCGAGCACAGAAGAAGTGCATCCAGAGAGTCAGGGTGGCCGAGAGGTCTAAGGTGCTGCGTTAAGGTCGCAGTCTCCACTGGAGGCGTGGGTTCGATTCCCACTCCTGACACAATCTGCTTCTTACTCTGTTGGTAGGCAGTATTTGAACAGCTCATGTAAAAAGACAGATCAAAATAATCTCTGATTTGGAGTGTTTTTCTGTTAACATGGTATGTTCAAGTTTGTCCACGTCTACACAAGATGGATATATCAAGGTGCAAGTCATAAGTGTAAACAAGTGGCATTTAGCACACTTTCTGACTCTCTTCCACCAATAGTCAATATCACTCTTTTTCTGGGCCTAAGTGGGGGATGAGCGACTGGCCCGAGGGACACCAAGAGACACAAAGGAGCATGCAGAGGAATTGGATTAGGGCTTCCCTCAATGTCAAAGTGAGAGTTCTGTTTTCGGTTCTGTGACCCCACAAACACTTGGCAGGAGGCTAAGAAATGACCCATCAGGGCTCCATGGCACCACAAACCTATGCAAAATGGCATAATGAGGTGTCAAACTTTGATTTTTCGCCGTTCCTTGCCCCTGTCGAGCACAGAAGAAGTGCATCTTGAGAGTCAGGGTGGCCGACAGGTCTAAGGCGCTGCGTTCAGGTCGCAGTCTCCACTGGAGGCGTGGGTTCGAATCCCACTCCTGACACAATCTGCTTCTTACTCTGTTGGTAGGCAGTATTTGAACAGCTCATGTAAAAAGACAGATCAAAATAATCTCTGATTTGGAGTGTTTTTCTGTTAACATGGTATGTTCAAGTTTGTCCACGTCTACACAAGATGGATATATCAAGGTGCAAGTCATAAGTGTAAACAAGTGGCATTTAGCACACTTTCTGACTCTCTTCCATCAATATCACTCTTTTTCTGGGCCTAAATGGGGGATGAGCGACTGGCCCGAGGGACACCAAGGGACACAAAGGAGCATGCATAGGAAGTGGATTAGGGCTTCCCTCAATGTCAAAGTGAGAGTTCTGTTTTCGGATCTGTGACCCCACAAACACTTGGCAGGAGGCTAAGAAATGACCCATCAGGGCTCCGTGGCACCACAAACCTATGCAAAATGGCATAATGAGGTGTCAAACTTTGATTTTCCGCCGTTCCTTGCCCCTGTCGAGCACAGAAGATGTGCATCTAGAGAGTCAGGGTGGCCGAGAGGTCTAAGGCGCTGTGTTAAGATCGCAGTCTCCACTGGAGGCGTGGGTTCGAATCCCACTCCTGACACAATCTGCTTCTTACTCTGTTGGTAGGCAGTATTTGAACAGCTCATGTAAAAAGACAGATCAAAATAATCTCTGATTTGGAGTGTTTTTCTGTTAACATGGTATGTTCAAGTTTGTCCACGTCTACACAAGATGGATATATCAAGGTGCAAGTCATAAGTGTAAACAAGTGGCATTTAGGACACTTTCTGACTCTCTTCCATCAATATCACTCTTTTTCTGGTCCTAAGTGGGGACTCGTTTTTTGTTTTTTTGTCTTTATTCTAATTATGTATACAATCAATGAAAGCAACAATCACAATGAAATATGGTAAAAAGGAAACCCTCACCGTTTCTTTTTCAGACAGCTGTGGCTAAGAATCTGAACTTTTAATAGCCTACAGTCTTTGCTTTTCCATCCTTACAGCAGTCTTCAGAACTCCTGTCTGGCACAGAATATTTAGTTTTATAAAACAGATTAGGTTTCTGTTGATAAATGCATTATGCTTCAGAATTAGATGCTATTTTGAGATGCTAATGTTGGTTACTTACATTTCTCAAGTTCCACAAATCCAAACAGTCTCTCCTGCTTCTTTACAGAACTGCACTCAGCAGCTTTCACCTATTTTAGTGCTGAGAGTATTTAGTTTTTTAACTGGGACTAGTTTTGTTGTCAAGTATTAATTGTGGTAAGCGCAGTATCCCTGTATGAATTGAAATTTAAATCTTGCGCTCAAAGCCAACAGGCACGCACACGCGCTAGAAAACAGAAAGAGGGAAGGCGGGATTTAAGGCAGTACAACCAATGAGAGTTAAGTTAAAAAAAAAAGCACAGAGCACAGTCACGTGTGCTGCCGATTTAAAGGGGCAGGCAGTCAGACAGCGGCAGCAGCAGCAGCAGCCGCGGAGCTGCGAGAGGAGAAGAAGGGAAGAGCGAGGCACGTTATGTGGGTCATGTTACTGTGCCACGGTAACCGTGGCAATTTAGATCTAAATTATTATTATTTTGGACATGCACACACACACAAATACACATACACACACAAAAAAAAAAAAATAATAACACACACTGACAAAAGGGCACTTTGGGCATCAAGGGGCAAAGGGGCAGGTGCCCAAGCCCCCTCCGCCCCCCCTGCACGTCCCTGGTCGTAGCCAGCGCACACTCTCCACTTTTAAACTAAGCGGGAACTTAACACGTTGAAAGCATCTTTCGGCGTTGCTATAGACGTTTAAAAAATTATGAAAAACATACAACTATTTAAGATAGTGAAAAAAGCAGGCCTGCACGTGTTTGTCTGTCTGAATGTCATCGTTTGTATGTAACTGTGTATCGTATGTAACTAAACGTTCGTCTGTGTGAAGTAATGTTCATGGTTTCAGAATGTTCATTTGTTTTGGGAGAAGTGCAGCTCCGTAATTCAAATTACGTTTTTAATCATGAACTATGTTAACTAAAAGCTGAAGAAAGGAAAAGAGAGACTTCAATAACACAGTTTGTTTTCTTCCCACATTAAATATCCGGCCAAATTAAATTGTTACTCTGAGATATGTTAACGTGTCTTAAACAAAAATATCCCAGGGTTGTAGGAAATACTTGGGACTGGGGATAAAGGTTTTTTTTTTTTCCGTTTGGAGCTTAATTATGCAGTACAGTAACCAGCAGGGACATGTAGAGACCGTTGGAGAGGCAGGTGCTCAGAGTTAAAAGAGGGCACATGGGGCACGGATTTAAAACAAGATACAGAAACATACCTTGCTATACAACCGGCTGAAATGTACCAACCCATACTATAAAGAATGTAACATGTAATCAAGGCGTAGGTTTGATTTGAAGTGTAACCCTAGGGACACTTCATTAGTCTGACATCATTGGTCCTACACAGTATGCATGCTCCTATTTCTTTATGCTTGACTTGAGCGTCATGACGCGTTTCTTCTGTCTAAAGAGAAAAGCAGTATTTCTTGCTACATTTATACAAATTTTATAAGCACGACACACACACTAGATGCTGTTTGTTAATCTGGTGGCCTAGTGGTTAGAGCATTGAGCTTGGGTCGCATAGGTTCTGAGTTCAACTCCCACCGACTGCCACTGTGGGTCCCTGAGCAAGACACTTAACTTAACCCCTGATTGCTTCCCTTGGCCCCGCACACTGGCAGCTCACTGCTCCCCGAGGGGATGGGTAAAGATGCAGAAGTGAATTTCTCCATTGTTAGATCAATAAAGTTCAAATATTATTATAAATTATAAAGCAGCGTCTGATCTGATGAACGTTGAATTGGGACTTTTTTCCCACTTTGAAAAAAGTTTGCAATTGAACTTACCAGCAACAGAGACAGATGGTAAAAACTTATCAATTAAACCAAATATATTCAAAGTATGTCTGTTGTCTAGATTTATCCTGTATTTTCTTTAGAAGATATAGAAATGTGCAGAGATAAACCCCCCCCCTCCCCCCTATTCTTTTTTTATCAAAGATACTCTGTCTGCATCATAAAACAGCAAAATTATACATTCAAGGGACTGGAAATAAATTTATAGTATTTACTTTGCACTGGAAGTAGAAGTGTCACTGACCTTGACAGCATTTCAAATATTAAACTCAAACTTCAACAAATGTATAACTGGGTTGTAGTTGCTCTCTGTGGCCCATTTTATGTAATTTATCTTAACATTCCAAACACATTTCTTACATCATATATCTAAAGTGTAGATAACAGCTTCTCCTTACCTACATTCCTCAGACAACTAATTATTTCCCTAACAATAGTCATATTTCAATGTTTAAATGTGCAATAAACCTTTATACATAAGGAGCATGGAGGACCCAATACTGTACTTTGAGTAAGATTAGTGACACCAAAACTGAATTGTTACATGAGTGCTTGTCCATTTCATCATTCAAATGAGAACAATATACTATTGGTATATACTAGTAAGACAGCAGATAAAACTTTAAGATATGTTAAGGCCTATATTAAATTAATTTTACGACCAGATCAACAGATTAAATAATTTTTACATTTTTGTTGTACTATTTTACCCTCGTAATGAAGTAATATTTTTTGGGCTAAGTCCCTGATGATAAGAATGTCTAGCTCCGCCCCTGGTTTGTACTAATTTACTAATGGACAGTGTGGAAACCTTTGTACAATAAAAGCAATGTAAATGGTATTACTCGATTGTATTTGTCGTAATTCTAATTCTAGAAGTAGAAATAGTGAAATAAATAGCACTATCATTTTGTGAAATCCTAATTACGCTATTATAAATAAGCCAAAGTCTAAACAAAATATAGCAGTTGTTTAGGCAGCATCTAGTGTTGTTGTGCTGTATATAATGTAAAAGAAATATCACCTGCTATTTATACCTGAACTGCATCAGAGGGTCAACAAAAAAATTAAGCAATAATGACAACGAAATATTGGTAAAAGGGAAACCTTCACCTTTTCTTTTTCAGGCAGCTGTGGCTAAGAATCTGAATTTTTAATATCCTACAGTGTTTGCTTTTCCATCTTTCCAGCGGTCTTCAGAACTCCTGCCTGCCACAGAATATTTAGTTTTATAAAAGAGATTAGGTTTCTGTTGATAAATGCATTATACTTCAGAATTAGATGCTATTTTGAGATGCTAATGTTGGTTACTTACATTTCTCAAGTTCCACAAACCAAAACTCTCTCGCCTGCTTTATTACAGAACTGCACTACACAGCTTTCACGCCCACATCAGGGACAGCCACTTTGGATTTCCGCCTTTTTTTTGTTTTTTTTTAAACAAATGTGTATGTATGTATGTATTATGTGTATATATATGTGTATATATATATATATATATGTATATATATATATATATATATATATATATATATATATATATATATATATACACACATACATACACATACATACGTATACATATACATATATGTATGTATATATGTCTCCAAATGAAGGAGAATTGATAAAAAGTCTCTATTAGGCTGTTAGGCGTGATATTTTTTCACATTTGACTTTAAATTAGCCACTTCAGACGATATGATAGATAGATGGCCAGCAGGAATGGATACCAGTGCCAATGCAAGTTAAGAAATCTGACTTGATAGACATCTGGAGAGAAAATACTCCTTGGTCTGACGATTTACCTAAATCTAAAATAGACCTCTGGCCAATTTCATCATTGATATCTAAAAGATATCAATGATGAAATTCTTTCCACCGCTTTGACTGATCCCAAAGCAACTGAAACCAGCATTTCTTTGATCCAATCCTGTGGTTCTGTTTTCTTTTCTTATGTTCAGCACTGAATTGTCTTGTTACTGAAATGTGCCACAAATAAACTTGCCGTCTGACATCAGCAGCAAGATGATCTGAGGCTCTTGTTACGGGTGACGGAGGTCTCCTGCTGCTCAGTGACATAACATCCACTGCACACGCTCAGACTACACAGAGTGGAGAGAAAATAAACGTGGATGTATAGAAAACAAACCATCTAAAACAAATCAGCAGGTCTAATTCACTAAAACAGGCACCTTAAAAGAGGAGAAAACTTGTTTTAGATGACATCTTTGGGCCCTTTATAGAGACAAAACCATAAATTATTCTTATTTCTTCCCATGGCTAGGGCCAAACATGCACAGATATACAGGTAAGGGCAATTTAAAGTGTCCATTTATTCTAATTAGCACATTTCTGGATTGTGGGAGGAAGCTGGAGTAGAAGAAGATGCAAACTTTACACAGAATCCTGGTTGTCTAACCTGGATTCAAACCTTTTTGTTGCAAGGCAGCAGTCCCTGCAGAGCAGCGTTTTCATGACAGCATTAGAAATGTTGCACAGTTTGTTGCTACTGTAGTAAAAAAAAAAAACCTCTCCATCACTCACCACTAACTGCTCAAAAACTCTCCTTTCCACACAGTTGCTTTAAATGAATGTGATTCTATAAATATCTGCGCAATGCTTGGCCGTGGGCCAGGCGGTGACGGTGTGTAAAGTCAGACCTCTGTCCTGTTTTGTGCGCTCAGCTCGCAGCAGCCCTGCATGGGGAGCTAACCGGTGTCTGTTGCACCTGTTGAATAAAGATTCATTTCACCTAATGTGTTTTTCGTCTAATCCTCGTCTCCTCTCCGCTGGCTGCCTCGCCCCGGCTCTAAATTTAGAGCAGCAGCCCTGGATGTGTTGTGATGTAAAAATAGGAGGAGGGAAGCCGGCAGTTATTCAGGACAGAGTCGGTCAAACTGAAGGAACGCCGGGAAGACGAGAGTTGTAGTCGGAAAACGCAGATAGACTCAGATCTGTGTAAAATCCACAGAGGAACGTGAAAACCAGACGGAGTGAATGAAAAGGACAGAAATAAGTGAGTCAGGATGAGTTTTTATTTATTTTTTTGCTTAATATATGATTATCTTACCGTGTTTGATGTGTTTTTACCTGAATCCAGTGTTGTAAGGTGTTGGACGAGTCTGGTGTCTGGTGCCCAGCGGACACCTTGAGGCGTGATTGCATGAAATGGGCCGGGGTTCTGGCAGAACAGGGAACGCTGGTTAACAGAGATGGTTTATGCAGGGACTAAAGGAACCTTCAGAGCTGATTACGGCTTGGCGTGTTTTTGAACCTGGACAGTTGGACCAAAACTAAAAAATGAAGGTCATGCAAAGACAAATCGTGGTACTGATCTGCATCCAATCAAAGCTTGTCAAGATTTTTTATTACAGGTTTTACACAAAATATCTTTAAAATGTTTGGTTTTGGGTCAAGGCTTTTCTTTTAAACCTCTTAAGTTGATTTGTATCCAGAACCTTTAAATTGGTACTCCCTGACTTCCTGTTTCCCTGGGGGTCTAAATACGATGAGACACACAGGTCCGTTTCTCTACGGAAAGAAACAGGAGAACATGCTGTTCTAGTGAGGCAGATGTTGAGTCGATCTCCTTCAATAAGGAGATGGCTAAAAGAAAACAGCTCCTGGTCTAATCTTGTCCATGTTTGCAGGGAGCATGACAAGTGAAAAGTTTCAAACCGGAGACTAACAAGGCTGGAGGAGAGCCAGTGTTTATCTTGGGAGGCAGAAACATCTCCAGAGATGACTGTCAGCATAGAGGAGCTTCTCCATTACAACCGTTAGATTCATGGGAACGGTGTCAGGGAGGAGCTTTCTCTGTCCTACCATCACAAACATGAACTCTGGAGTTTTCTGAACTCTGCCGGGACTTTACCTGGAAACTTTGGTCAGAGGAGACCGAGCTTCTCCGCAGTAAACACTGACGGTCTGCTGTGAAGCAAAGGATCAATCAACCAGTCAGTCAACCAACCAATCAATCAACCAATCAATCAACCAATCAATCAACCAATTGACTTTATTTTTAGAGCACAGTTTAAAAACCACATGGGTGACCAAAGTGTTGCACATTAAAACAAGAAAAGGTTAAACAACAAGTTAAAAGGAGTGTTTTAAAATGCCATAAACAGTGTATTAAAAGCCAGAGAGTAAAAGTGAGATTTTAAAAGATTTAAAAACAGGAAAAGGTCTGTCTGATTCTCAGAGGTAAATTATTCCATAACTGCAGCAGCAGCAGCTCTGTCCCCTCTGAGCTTCAGTTTTAGGGACCGTCAGCACCTGATCAGCTGATCTAAGGGGGGGGGGGGGCAGTAAGACTGGATCAGCTCACATCAACATGCTGGTTCAAAGATTTAAAAACAAATAAAAGCTTAAAATGAATTCTGTAGGACACAGGGAGCCAGTGAAGGGACGCTAGGATGGGAGTAACATGCTGGTTCCTACGGGTCTGAGTTAACGAGCCGCAGAGTTCTGCAGAACCTGCAGACGGGTCAGAGAGGTCCGGTTAACGCCTCTATAGAGCGTTACAGGAGTCATGATGACCCGTGATAAAAGCAGGGACGAGTTTCTACAAGTCAGGTCTCACTGAGATTGATTTCACCTTTGCTGTTTGACAAGTTGATAAAAACGTTTCTGAACAAAGCTGCTGATCTGTTCCTCAGATTTAAAATCAGAGTCAGAATTTCCCCCCAGATAGGCGACTCTGAGGTAAAATGACAATAAGCCCATATTACACGTGTTCTACACTCTATAGCAGGGGTGTCAAACTCATTTCTATATAGGGCCACTTTGGCATCATGAACTCATTAAAAGGGCCGGTTGCACGTGTATATACGATACTTTTCAATTTCTAATTTCATTCAAGTTCACATAGAAGTATAAAAAATGCACAGTAACATAAAAGTAGCAATCTTAGGCCCAGGTTATACAGTTTATCTGCAACAAAAGTTGATATTGGGGTGAGTTAAACTTACAGGAGGCACAGATTTAGGCAATTTATATACTTTAAAAGGATATATGCCTCTACTTTATGACATGATATGCCTTTTTTTTTGGCTCTTGAGGGCCGGATTATTTACCTTGACGGGCCGGATTCGGCCCACGGGCCTTGAGTTTGACACCTGTGCTCTATAGCTATAATCAGATTGACACAAGCATGAATAAACTGCTTATTTCACTCTGTTTATTTTCATATGGAAGCCATGTTGGATTTTGAGGTCCTAGTTCAGAATCAGAACCAGCTTTAATTGCCAATTTTTTTGCACATACAAGGTAAGGCAAATTTTGCTGTAGAGCACATTTCAGTACAAAGACAACGCAAAGTGTTTTACATGATTAAAATAAAGGAGAATAATAAAATAGAAATAAATGCATGTTGGAATAAAATGTAGAAAATTTGAAACAAAATAAAACATAGAAGCAAATACTAATGACTTTAAAAACAGTTGGACTACAAAATTAAACTAGTGATGTTTCAGTAGAACAGTTTAACTAGAACATTTAAAATCCTAAACAAATGTGTTTTTAATCTTGATTTAAAGGAACTCAGGCTTTCTGCACTTTTCCAGTTTTCTGGAAGTTTGTTCCAGATCAGTGGAGCATAGGAACTATATGCTGCTTCTCCATGTCTGGTTCTGGTTCTGGTTCTGGTTCTGGTTCTGGTTCTGCAGAGCAGGCTGGAGCCAGAAGACCTGAGTGGTCTGGAGGGTTGGAGGACTTCAGAACGGGGTCTATGTTCTCTACGTTCTTAGTCTTAGTGAGGACTTCAGAACCGGGTCCATGTTCTCTACATTCTTAGTCTTAGTGAGGACTTCAGAACCGGGTCTATGTTCTCTACGTTCTTAGTCTTAGTGAGGACTTCAGAACCGGGTCCATGTTCTCTACATTCTTAGTCTTAGTGAGGACCAGAATTCAGGCCTGATCAGTGGTACAATACAAAGTCTTTAAAATTAGATTTCTTTTCTCCTTTCGTGTCATTGAAAATACTTCATAATTTAACATTTTGTTGTTTTTCAACTTTTCATTCACTTTAAACTTACCAGTTTGCATCTAGGATGGAAAAATGTAAACTGTTTTTTAAAATTAAGACTCAATTGGCTAAAATTTGCGTTTAAGAGTTTAGAAATTAATTTGCTTGGTTTAGTGGGGACAGAATATAAATGCTAAATCCTAATTAAAAAGAGCATCTTTGGAGCACATAATAAATATACCCGGGTTAAACTTTCATCCCCAAGCGTCATAGTTTTCTATAAATACTTGTAAAGAAAACAGTTTATCGGCTGTTGGTTGATGTCCATTTCCTGGCTTTAAAGGCTTGTGACGCGCTCAGAGAAAGATGTTCGGCCAACATGGAGGGCCTCTCTGACAGCAGGTGGCCCCTGAAGTCATCCTCTAATTTTACGACAACCTCATTTATTAAGACGGATTAAGCTGAAACCCAGAGTAAAGCCTCCAGACAGTCCAGGAATGAGGATGAGACGTTAGTTTTAAAATTAGCCGCGTTGCTCTTTCACATTCATATCATAAACTAAACAATTTTCCTGTTGCATAAACTATAAACCAAGCGGTGAATCCTCTGAGCTCTGATTCAGAACCAAAGATGCTCTTAAGCTGGAGTCACCAACCTTTCTGGAACTGAGAGCTACTGCACCGGTGTTGTGTCATACGAAGGCCTACCAGTACTGACCTTTGACCTACAAGAGTCAGAGTTCACCTTAACTTAAAATAAACATGTTTTTAATGCTTAGATAGATATTGTCATTTTTAAATCTATATAAATGCAAATGTGAATAAACAGGAAGAGTAACGGAATAAAATAAAGTTTTAGATGCAGCTCACTGGTGGATTGTGCGGTTTAGAACAGGATTAAGGGCCCCACATGTTGTCCATGGGGATACTTGGTGCCCACGGGCCCCATGTTGGTGACCCCTGGTCTAATGGTTTCAGGTGAAAAAGCAACATGCTGGGGGGGGGGGGGCTTGTTGCTGGGCGGTGTTTAATTATAGAGCGCTGCTTGTTCTCTTTCATCACAGTCAAATGAGTCAGATGTTACAAAGTCCCTGCTTTCAGAACTGGACCCAGACTGGATTTATGTACCGGTCCAGTTGCTGTGGGGTCACAGCAGCTTGGAATAAAAAAGCACCCCCCCCACCACCACCACCACCACCACACACACACACTTTAACTTCTTATCGAAAAGGATTTATCTGTTTTGACACACATAATTAGTCCTTGTCTTGATTTAACTTGGTGGCTTTCACTGGGAGCTGCTTCTACAAAAAGAAAGACAATTACCTCGCCGTCCTATTTTCCGTTTTCAGAAGGTCTACACTGCAAAAACGGAACTAGAAATAAGTAACATATTCTTTAAAATGAATGTATTTGTCCTTGATTTGAGCAGGTAGATAAGATGATTTGCCAATGGAATTGCATTTAAAATAGGAACAGTTCATCTCCATCATCTTATTTCAAATGCAGGATGTCTAAATATCTTATTTTAGGGGTCAAAATACTCACTCCATTGGCAAATAATATTATTTACCTGCTCAAATCAAGGATAAATACACTAACTTTAAGAACATTTTACTTATTTTTAGATCTGTTTTTGCAGTGTATACAGCGCCTCCATATAGCCAGGATCCAGGCTGAGCCTCGTTCAGATTCAGGTTCATTTATTGTTGTTTCAGCACGTTAAACCAGGCAGTGGAGCAACGTTTGTTACGCCGGTCCCGGTGCTGCGAGACGCCTCCATCTGTGAACTGCTGCCCTCTGGCAGGACGTGCAGCGCTGCTGAAACTGTAGAGAAGGATTTACAGACAGTTTCTACTTCCTTAGTTCACAACCCTGACTGATACACGCGCTGAATGCTTTCGTCAATCCATCAGTGCAGATAAGGGTAGTAGATAGTTACGTTTACTCAGTTACAGTTACTTTTTGAACAAAATGTACTTTTAGGAGTAGTTTTACTGCTCTGTACTTTTTACTTTTACTTATTTTTTATTTTTTACATATTACTTAAGTATCACTACTCTTACTATAGTAACATTTCTGGCTACTCTACCTGCTGTAAGTAACTTCATGAATAAAGAACAAACTTGTTTTAACCAAAAATGCATCAGAGACAAAAACCTGGAGTTTATGTTAAAGTGATGCTTCTTATTTGTACAGTTTTATTATTTTAATATTTTCTATCTGCTGAGATCATTGAGACATTTGGAGGTCAGATGAACGTTCAGTAAACAGTAGATATTGTCATTGGAAGTACTTTGCACTGTTCTAACATTGTTCTAACATACTGTTTATACATTAACTACAAGTATTGCTTTCAAGTTGAAAAAAAAATATTTAGAAATGAGTATCTTGTCTTTAAAATACCAGAATTTGCACATAACCTCATATTTTTGTCTGTCGGATTGCATAATCAGCTGTTATGATTAGTTACTCTGCACTTGAGTAGCCTTCTTACTCAATACTTTTTTACTTTTACTTAAGTAATTTCTATATTGTCATTAGAAGTACTTTGCACTGTTCTAATATACTGTATATACAATAACTGATGTAAGTATTGCTTTCAAGTTTTAACTTTTAGCTCTGCCTGAATTTACTTAGCAATCATTTTATTCTTATTATTCATTTTTGTCTTTAAAATACCAGAATTTGCACATAACCTTATATTTTTATCTGTCCGATTACATAATTTTTTAAATATTAAATCATCAGCTGTTATGATCAGTTACCCAGTACTTGAGTAGCCTTCTTACTGAACACTATTTTACTTGAGAAAAAATATGTTGAAGTAGTGCTACTCTTCCTTGAATACAATCTTTGCCGACTCTACCACGTTACACTCTAACAACGCTCGTTGCAACGCTCTTCTACAATGACGGTGAAGCTTTGTGTCTTTGTGGCTCGTAGGAAACGCGATGTTGTCCAAGAAGGAGGAGAAGAGGTCCTTCAGCAACGGACCTCTGAGAGACCAGTGGGAGAAGAGGGCCCAGAGCATGGAGGACCAGTGCAAACAGGAGGCTGAATGGAAGCGGAGAAGCTCCCTAAAAGTGTGAGGATCACAGCATTTATTTCAGCGCAGCTTATTTTTAACTGCACAACAGCTACAGTTGAGGTCTGAAGTTTAGACGACAGCGAAGTCTTGCTTATAAGGGACCTAACATTTGCGCAGGTATTAACCGTACATCAAGGATATTTCCTTTAACTTAGTATAAATAAACTGCTTTGTGCTGCTCAGGGTGAATTCTGCAGTAAAGTTAGGATTCCCCCGCAGATCTTAATTTAATGTAAATCAAGTTTTTTCCTGCTGCAGATTTTATTTGATAGATTTCAATTTCATTTTATTTTGATCCCCAGTCAGTTCTCCAAGTGGACTTATCACCTGTCCTATGGAGACCCGACGAAGGAGAAGATCTCTGACTTCAGGAGGGTAACCAGCCGAACGGACGAAGACGAAAAAAAGCCTAAAATCAAATTCAAAGTTGTTCCTCCACCTCCAAAACCCAAAGCCGAGCCACCTCCGCCGCCGCCCCCGCCCTCCAGGAGGTCTTCTTCCCCCAAACCTCACAGGCAGAAACGCAAAGTGGAAGTAGACGTGTTTCGGTTGTGTTGGAGGGAGTCCTGGAAGAGCCTGAAGCCTCCGAAGTACCTTTACCTGAAGGCCAGCGAGGCTAGAGAAAGAAGGGCCGTGCTGATGGCCATAGAGTGTCCCAAAAACAGGAAATACAAAGCAAAGACGTGTGGATGGGACGCTGAATGCACGGCCCTGATTCACAAATGGAGTCATTCCTGGAAGCAGGTATGAGCTGAGCATTCATTTCAGTCTGCAGAGACAGACCTGCTACACAGCAAAGCAGCACCTAGATGTTAATGTAACTAACATTAAAATAAACTATTAGATACAAGACGAGCTGAGGCTTCCAGTCCTGCTGTTTCCTTTCAAGTCCGGTAAATTTCAATTAAATTAAATTTTATTTATATAGCTCCAATTCGCATCACGTCATCATCAAGTCTCTTTCCAAAGTCAGACTCCATCAGATCCTCCAGGTTGGTGAGAAAGTTTCCTCTCTAAGGAAACCCAGCAGGTTGCATCAAGTCTCTCCAAGCAGCATTCACTCCTCCTGAAAGAGCGTAGAGCCACAGTGGACAGTCGTCTGCATTGTTGATGGCTTTGCAGCAATCCCTCATACTGAGCATGCATGAAGCGACAGTGGAGAGGAAAACTCCCCTTTAACAGGGAGGAGAACCTCCAGCAGAACCAGAACCAGGCTCAGTGTGAACGCTCATCTGCCTCCACCCACTGGGGCTTAGAGAAGACAGAGCAGAGACACAGAAAGCTCAGAAGCTCACATTGACCCAGGAGTACTTTCTATGTTAGAGAAGACAGAGCAGAGACACAGAAAGCACAGAAGCTCACATTGACCCAGGAGTACTTTCTATGTTAGAGAAGACAGAGCAGAGACACAGAAAGCACAGAAGCTCACATTGACCCAGGAGTACTTTCTATGGTAGATGGTAATAGAGGATGATCTGCCTCCCCTGATGATGTATCACCTAACAGAACGCCAGACCAGGTGTACCTTCTATGAAGAGAAAAAAGACAGAGAACAAAAAGTTGAAAGCAGAAATAACAACAAACAATGCAGATTGGAGAGCAGTAGGAGAACTCAGCAGAGAGAGAAATAGACCCTGATGTCCTCCAGCAGCCTAAGCCTATAGCAGCATAACTATAGACTAGAAGCTTTGTCACAAAGGAAAGTTTTAAGATTAGTCTTAACAATGTATGAACATAGACATATAAACGCTGCAAAGATCTAGAACATTGTGTTTAGGTCTCACCCATCTCAAATAAAATTCAACTGAATTAATATTAAGTTTGTAAAACATGGAAATTAATCAATTAGTGTCATATCTGGAAACACTGTAATGTCCTGGAGGTAGTTGGGCTTAGGAAGCCAGATTTCACAATAATGATCTTATTCAGATGTTTGATGAACAAATTATCTTGTCTCTGTTTAACATCCCAGTTTCCAGCAGACCGACCCAACAGAATCCTGTTTGCTCTTCAGAGACACGAAAAGCAGATGTCTCAGATTTGCATCAGTTTACTCGTGCTTTCCGTTAATCGCATCTCAGCTGATGGGCTTGGCCTGCAGTTCTCTGATAGCAAACAGGAGCCGGGACGGAGTCAAAGAAGCTAAATTAACCATATTAAGATGGTTTTCTCTGAATTGTTCTTGTTTCCAGGTGAAAGGCCCGGCTCAGTCAGAGCCCTCAGAGGACAGAGACTTTCAGTGGGACGCTCTGTTTGAAAGATCCTTGGCCGTCAATGTGGAATTAGGAAAATATTCTCTCCCAGTTTGGGCTGGAACCTGGAAGATCATGAACTTTCCCTTCAGGCAGCAGAAGAAGAACTGGGACTGTGGTTGGGAAAGCTACCAGCAGGACCGGAGCAACAAGCTGGATAAACTGGACCTGATACAGCAACAGATGGATCAGGTGGGGATTGCTGCTTCTCTCCTGCGTTTCATGGTTTCAGCATCAAAGCCGCCTGACCAAAGACGATCTGTGTTCTGGTCATCAATTAGGACGAGCCTGAAGGCTGGGAGGATTCGTGGAAACTATCCGGAGCAGAAGATGTAACCGGCGGCACGTTCAGGATGAGCATAAACGCCTGGATGATGCCAGGATGGAGCAGATCCTGCATGCTGGCTGCAGCTCCTCCTGAGGAACACGAAGAACGGCAGAAAAGCTGGAGCTCCTGCTGGGGATTCCTGCAGCAGATCAGGTGGGCTGGCTTCATCTTCAATTTTCAACACTAACTCCAGATATCTGAGTCGCTGCTAGTTGAACATCCATCCCTCCGTTTATTTCAGCCTTAAAAACTCCAACATTCGTTGCTTCTGGGAGGTTTATCTGACTTTAATGTTTCTGTTGCAGCTCCCAGAACTTTAAATCATTTAAATCATTAATTAATATCAGTGATATGAAGATGGATGGATGGATGGATGGATGGATGGATGGATGGATGGATGGATGGATGGACGGATGGACGGACGGACGGACGGACGGATGGATGGATGATGAATGGATGGATGGATGGATGGATGGATGGATGATGGATGGATGGATGGATGGATGGATGGATGGATGGACGGACGGACGGACGGACGGATGGATGGATGATGAATGGATGGATGGATGGATGGATGGATGGATAGATGGACAGATGGATGGCTGGATGGATGGATGAATGGATGGATGGATGGATGGATGGATGGATGGATGGATGGATGGAAGATGGATGGATGGATGGATGGAAGATGGATGGAAGATGGATGGATGGATGGATGGAAGATGGATGGATGGATGGAAGATGGATGGATGTGATGGATGGGATGGATGGATGGATGGACGGACGGATGGATGGATGGATGGATATGGTGGATGGATGGATGGATGGAAGATGGATGGATGGATGGATGGATGGAAGATGGATGGATGGATGGATGGATGGATGGATGGATGGATGGATGGATGGATGGATGGATGGATGGATGGATGGATGGATGGAAGATGGATGGATGTGATGGATGGGATGGATGGATGGATGGACGGACGGATGGATGGATGAATGGGTGGATGGATGGATGGATATGGTGGATGGATGGATGGAAGATGGATGGATGGATGGAAGATGGATGGATGGATGGATGGATGGATGGAAGATGGATGGATGGATGGATGGATGGATGGATGGATGGATGGATGGATGGATGAACTTGTTTCATTGCCTTTGATCTTTTAATGAATCTCCAGTTTGTGACACAAACAGATAATTTTGCTCTTTTCTCTCAGCGAAGACATTTTAACTAGAAATTTAGAAAAAGTCAAATAAACAAAAATGTATCTTTATATTTTTACCAGAAAATAAAAACTCGGTGAATTAACGGAAATGCTCATTAAAACTAAACTCTGACTCCTCAGGTGGCGCCAAGCTTCCATCTTCTCCCATCATCAACACAGCAGCCAGCTGAGCAGGAGGCGGAGCAGCATGAACCTCCTCCTCACTTCCGGTCTGACGGAGGACGGCATCAGCGTCAGCGAGTGGACGGAGGCCTGGAAGGGTCCAAAAGGACAAAACACGCTGGAGGCAGAGGAAACCACAGATGAGGAGGGGGAAGAGGGAGAGGAAGCAGTGGGCAATCAGGATGAAGAAGAAGAGGACGAAGGAATGGAGGAGGAGGAAGAGGAAGAGGAGGAGGAAGAGGAGGAGGAGGAGGAGGAGGAGGAGGAGGCTCTCAGTAGGAATAAGGAGAACAAGGAGGAGATCTGCACAATAATACACCAAGGCTTTAGCAAGAAGATAGAGCATGATGATGATAATGATGAGGAGGATGAGGAGGATGAAGGGGTAGATGAGGAGGAGGAAGATGAAGAAGATAAAGATCAGAAAATAAAAGATGAAAAAGAAACAGAGAGAGAAGTTGTGGAGGAGGAGGAGGAGGAGGAGGAGGAGGAAGAGAATGAGAGTGAAGAAGATGAAAGGGAGGAAAGACAAGAAGGTGTCCAAGCAATGAAGGAGCGGGATGAGCAAGTTATTGAAGACGAGGAAGATGAAGATGAGGAAAAATGTGACAATGCAGAGGATGAAGAGGAGGAGCAGGATGACGAATCGTCTGATTCGATGAAGGACGAAAAGGTCCACGAGACGGATGAGGACGACATCTATGAGGAAGAGGAGGAAAGCACCGGACCTAAAGACGGTCCAGACGCTGAAAAGGAGCAGATGAAGGAAGACGATGAAGATGAGGAGCAAGAGGAAGAGGAGGAGAATCAAGCTGACAACGAGGAAGAAAGACCGGAAAAAGACGAGAAAATGGGAAGGAATGTCCCAAAAGTAGGAAAAGAAAAGGAAGAAGGGACAGATGACGAAGAAGATGAAGAGTTTCTGGATGTTGATGGAAAGAGAGGTGAAAGAAAAGAGGATGAGGAGAAGCAGATGAGCGAATCAGAGGAGGAGGATAAAAATGAGGATGACGAGGGAGAGGAGACCGAAGACGACTATGAAGATGCTGATGAAGGAAAAGAGCTGGAAAAAGCAAAAGAGCAGGATGAAGATGTAAACCTGGGGGAGGATGAGGAAGAGGTGGACGCAGAGGAAGAGGAGGAGGTTGCAGATGGAAAACAAAAGAACGAAAAACTCAGCAAAGAGCAAGACGAGGAGGAGGACAGCCTGGATTTAGAAAACGATGAAGAACAGGAGAGACAGGAAGATGATGAAGAAGAGCAGGAAGGGCTGGACAAAAAACGGGAAAGAGAGGAAGAGGAGGAAGACAAAGACGCAAAACAAAAGAACGTCAAAGATGGAGAAGAGGAATCTCATAGTCCAGATCTAGAAGATGACGAAGAACCGGGGGGTGAGGAAGATGATGAAGAAGAGGAGGAAGCTAATGAAGACATGAAGGCTCCTGAAAATGACGATGAAGAGGAGGAAGATGAGACAGAAGAAACTGAAGACCAGAAGGACAAACCTAATGAAGAGGAGGAGGATGAAGATGCAATTATTCAGGCGAAGAAGATGGAAACCAAAACCAGCAGCTCTGAAGATGAGGAGAACAACGAGGAAGAGGAAGAAGGAGAAGAAAATTATGAACACAAGAGTTGTGAAGAAGAGGAGGATGAAGAAGTAGATGAGGAAGAAGATGATAACGGAGATGATGAAGAGGAGGGCAGCAAGGTGGAGATGGAAGAAATCAACGATTGTAAAGATGAAGGTCATGAGGAAGATGGAGAACCTGCAGAAGAAAATCCAGAGGAGGAAGGAAAAGCTGAGAAACGAGCTGAGGAAGAGGAGATTTATGGAGATGAAGAGGAGAGAGAGGAGCAGAAGCTGACGAAGAGGAAGCAGAAACGGGTGAGAAACAAACCCGACGCTCCGCTCCACCTGCAGTTCCACAAACTGAACGCCTCCTTCTCCTCCTGGAGGCGCTCGTGGATGGTCGCCGTGCCTCACCGAGGAGGTGATGGAGGAGCCGAGGAGGAAGACCAGGAGGAGGAAGAGGAGGGGGCGGAGTGGCGGGCCTGGAGGGAATCCTGGAGGATCTGCCGCTGGAGGAAGCCGGACGAAGACGAGGTCATGTGCTTCTCCACGGAGCACCGGATTGGTCGGTACGTCTTAGTGATGATGGAGGACAGAACGGCGAACAGGGAATGGGCCCAGAGCTGGAGGATGAACGCAGAGAGGGGGGAAGAGGAGGAGGAGGAGGAGGAGGACGAAGAGGATGAGGAGGATGAGGAGGATGAAGAAAGCTGAAAAATCCACCAATTTTGTGAACTGAGACATTTCATGAATGCGTCCAGCTCCATCAAGTCTGGTTTTTAAAAAAAATCCACCAGAACTTTCCCAGAACTTACACCATACTTTCTAATAACCTACAGGGCAATGCTTCAAAAATGTTACAAAACTTACAAAGGTGTCAAACTCGTTAAGATAATTTATCCGGCCCTCAAGAGCCAGAAAAGGCACATCATGTCATAAAGTAGAGACATATATGCTTTTAAATTGTATAAAGGGGCTAAAACCGTCACTCCTGTAGGGAGTTTTGATTTTTTTTAACTGTGTAGTAACAGCACCCTGCCACTAGAGGTCAGTTTTCCCCACAACACATTAAAACAACCCAGAAATGTCCAGAAAGAGAAGAAGTGATGCAGAATGATGAGTTTTAAGTGTAACTCACCCCAATATCAACTTTTTTTCCAGATAAATTGTTCAAATGGTTCTGAGGTGCTACTTTAATACTGTGAAATTCTTTTTACATTTTTAATGTGAACTAGAATGATATTATGAAATCAAAAGTATCAGCTATACAGGTGCAATATATGTGCATATAGGTGATACTTTTGATGTCATATTATCATTCCAGTTCCTTTTAATGACTTCATGATGCCAAAGTGGCCCAATGAAGAAATTAGTTTGACTCCACTGGTCTACAAGGTTCCCATCCAACTACCTGAAGGCTATTCTTCTACAGCTTACAATTATACTTACTGATTAACTTACAAGGTACTTTCCCTGAATTTCTAGGGTACCTTTCTGGTTCCTAAGGGGTACTTTTTTTGGATTCACAAGCACTTTTTTTTAAGAATTTAGCAGGTACCTTTCCAAACCTTAAAGATAACTGTTCTGTCAGTAGAATGTTTTCTGAAACATACATTATTATTTCCCAAAAACTTCCATGGTTCCTTGTTTTAACTTTTTAAAGCAACCACCCTGGATTTTACAGGGTACCTTCACATTTCCTAAAGGGAAGCTTTCTGGAACTTTGACCGTACTTTCCAAGAGATTACCGGGTACTTTATTAAAACCATACCAGGTACTTTCCTGGACCTTAGAGGGTCCTCACAAATTAATGGATTGAGCATGGGGACAAGGAGTGAATATCATGTTGTGGAAGTTCTGCAAAATAACAGAAAAAAACAAACAAATACAAACTACCGAAGGTGCCTTTAAATTCCAGGATATTACTATGTATGTTGAATAAAAGTTACCTGTAATCCAGAACAGTTTGCTGTGAGTTCCTGGAAAGTAAACTTAAAGTTCAAGGAAAGGTTCCTGTGAGTTTCAGGACAGTAAGTTCATATTTTTTAGAAAATGATCCTGTGAATTCTGGCGAAGTAACCTGAGTTCCCCAAAAGTAACCTGTGAGAACTGGGAAAGTATCCTGGAAGATACACGAACATTTATTTCCAGGAAAAGGAACCTTTAGGTTTAAGGAAGTTTTCTGCAGATTTTCTGAAAGTCACCCTGTGAGATCTGGGAAGTTAAGCTGTGTGTTAAAGTCTCAAACATTTCCTGTGACTTCAGGGAGAAAAGCCTGTATGTGTGAAGAAAGTTTCCTATAAGTTCCAGAAAAGCTTTGGTGTTGCAATCTCTAAGCTCAAGGAAAATAAACTGTAAATTCCTAGAATGTATAGGCATATAATTGTCTGTTTATATTTTTACCTAAATAAAAATGACATGTTCATGCAAATATTTAATAAACGTTAAATAATACATTGAATTTGTCTGATTTCGCTCATCGTATTGTAGCGATCTGAGGAAGAGAAATCTAGAAATGCAAAACGGTGAAAAATAATTCCCCCTGGTGGCTCTTTCATATGAACTCAAATTATTTCCTCCCTCATCACCTACCTGCATGTTGACCAAATGATCCCAGCTCAGTGTGTTCAGAAAATCTTTGGATGCTGAATAACAGACTAGTTTCTGAATTTTGTTAAATTGCTTTCAGGTAACATAATATAATCAGATAATAATCTGATTATATTAAGAGTGACAGGAAGTAGCAAATGACAGAGAAAGGAGTTGAGCCCTTATGGAGGACCATCTGGTGGTGGGACTTAGGAACTGCACCACATTGTAAATTTAATAAATAAGTTTACTACTTTGGGCCTTTAGACACAAATTAACCATTGATTTCACATTCCAAACTCACATTTTAAACGATTGGTTACTCAGGAGGAAAATTATCGGGCCTAAACCTTCTGTAAGGTTAGGGGAAAGGAAAAACTGTGAATTAAAAAGGTGCACAGGGATAACCACCATGAGGGGATTGTGACTTGTTAGAACAGGAACTCCGGTCGTTAAACAAATTGTTGTTTTTTTTCCCAGTGTCCTCTCTGGCAATGTGGCAATAAGAATTGTTGTCTTAATGCCAAAAAGAGCTCAACAGATTTTACTTTCACAAGTGGAGCAGTACGGCGTTCGCCACAGTGCTCCGCTTGATTTATGCATGAAAATAGTTTTATTATGATTCATTTCACATTATGTGGACACTACAATGAGAAAGTAGGAGAGGAATGGAAAAAATAAACTTCTTAATCAATCACTTAATCTGGATGGAATTAACTTGGCCTCTGGTAATAAAGTAAAAAATCTTGGTGTTATTTTTGACCAAGACATGTCATTTAAATCCCACATTAAACAGGTTTCCAGAGTTTCCTTTTTTCACCTCAGGAATATCGCCAAAATTAGAAACATTCTGTCCAGGAGTGATGCTGAAAAACTAGTCCATGCATTTGTTACTTCAAGGCTGGACTATTGTAATTCTTTACTATCAGGAAGTCCACAAAATGCAGTTCAAAGCCTTCAGCTGATCCAAAATGCTGCAGCAAGAGTTCTGATGAAAATCAACAAGAGGGATCATATTTCTCCTGTTTTAGCTTCCCTTCATTGGCTTCCTGTTAAATCAAGAATAGAATTTAAAATTCTCCTTCTAACGTATAAAGCCCTTAATAATCAAGCTCCATCATATATCAGAGCTCTGATTACCCCGTATGTTCCTAACAGAGCACTTCGCTCTCAGACTGCAGGTCTGCTGGTGGTTCCTACATATAAATAAAGGAAGGAAGGAGGGAGATGTTTGCTCAGATGAAATGTTGCTGTTAATATGCAGGACTCAGCATCCCTCATTGTGATGATATCTAATGAAGCGGCTTAATCCAGTCTTCCTGGTTTCCTGCAGCAGTGAGTGAAGACAGCAGGCCTTCGTCGTCTTTCTCTCCCGAGCAGCAGAGTCTTCCTCCTCCTGCAGACTGGGAGCTTTCGGATGCAGATGTCCTGCTGTGTTCTCATGGGGCTGTCCCTCCTGCTGCTCCTCTTCCAGCTGTGTATTAGCACCAGCTCAGACTCCTTTGTGATGTCAAAATGCCCATTTCCACCTCCATGTGTCCCTCTGTGCTCAGAGCAGAGGCAGAATAACCAAGTAGGGGGGAGGAGCGGTCCACCATGGACAGGTCCGACCCAGATCCAGCAACAAAGTCAAAGTTGGACATGATTGGTTTTTAATAGTTTATATTTATTTGTTGGATCGTTTGAAGGCTAACTGTTGGGTCCCTTGTAAAACGTTGTTGGGTTTTTCATCATTAGTGTTCAAATGCAAGCATTCGGTATTGTCAGGTAGATGATAAATACGCAGGGAGAAGGGCAGGGGTTCTAAAATACAACATTGCTCTACACCAGTTTAACAGCTTTAAATGGTTGAACTTACACTGTGAGTTTAAGGCATTGTTTTCTATTACAAGTTTTTTTAATATATTTTCAACAAAACATTGTGGCTTGTAAAGAAGGCCCGGGGTTATGAGCACAGGTGAGTCGACAGTTCATCACAACAGAGGCTCAACCCTTCAGTTTAGGAGCCTTTTTCTACCAGAATCATTCACAAGTTGCTTATCCGACAATCAAAAAGAAAAAATTTATGTGAAAATGATCACGTGCTGGACCAAAAAGTGAGTGAGAAAGTCTACAATATCCAAATAAAAACTTTAAAAGTTCTCCAGAAAGGCTGAAAAGTTGTCAATAAAGACATTGGAGAATTTATTTATTTTTAAGAATTTAAAATGTCAATGTATGTGAAGAAATGTGAAGAAATGATGTTTAAATCAGGTGTTTCTGTGCAGGTTTTTTGCATGCATGAATTGTTTCCGCATGTTTTCTGTTGAGGTTTTCGTTGTGTTGGCTCATTAACATCTGACTGGATGGATGAACAAGGTTAGCATACATGTGGATGGATGAAGAGACAGAAACAGGGTGGGAGTTACAAGCTTCAGCCAAAAATCCAAAAGGGAAAACTGCAAAATAAAACAGAAAAAGGTGTTTTACATTGAACTCTGAACTGCAGTTTTTATTTTTATTTAACTTTGCTCATGTACCTTCAATTCACAACATTTGCAAGATGTTCCCTCAATAAAGATAGATAGATAGATAGATAGATAGATAGATAGATAGATAGATAGATAGATAGATAGATAGATAGATAGATAGATAGATAGATAGATAGATAGATAGATAGATAGATAGATAGATAGATAGATAGATAGATAGATAGATAGATAGATAGATAGATAAACTTTATTCCGGACTCATGGTCCAATAAATACATACATAAAAACATGAATGAATGGATAAGAAGGAGAAAAAAAAACACAATACAAGTACCATTATCAACTATCAAATAAAGACAGAATAATCCATCAGACAATAATCCATTGAGACAAAACTAGGTATGACGCTTTCCTAACTCAGATTTTTATCATGAGGGTCTTCAGTTGCAACTATTTAAAGTCATTCGTTTATTTTTCTCCTTATTAATGGATTTTATTTGATCAAACCTTTATTTTAATAACTCTGGCAATAAATAAACAGCTTGTTAAACAGAATCCTTTCGCCCTCAGTCAGGTCGCCTCTTGTTGATTGCAACCTGCAGACAGGCGGGAAGGGGCGTGGCTTGCGGTGCCCCTCCCCCTCCTGAATGGAAATCACCTGGAGAGCAGAGAGTAGGGAGGAGGTCTGCAGAGGATCAGCAGCTCCATTCTCTGCCCCTAAAGGAGATGTTCCTCCGTTTACCTTCAACTGAGGCTGACAAAACCTGGAACTCAGATTTATTCCGCGATTTGTTGATCTTCTGGATTTCCTGGGAGAGCATTAACTGAATATTTACATTATTTTTCAGCGTTTTATTTTTATTTTTTCTTGTGTGTGTTTTGTTCACATTTAAACTGCAACGAATTGGAATCAGGAGCATTTTAAATACATTTTCTGCTACAAGATGAGGCGGCCGCAGAAGTTCAGGTGAGTCCTGATTCAAAAATAAAAACTAAAAGGTGTTTTTTTTTCTCTTTTCCCTCCAGATTTATTTAATTTAAATCATGGTTCTCCTCCCTCTGCTGCCTTTCAGGGCGCTGCTCTGTGCTGTCTGGTGTCTCCGGGCTGCTGCTGCTGCATCTCCGCCTTCTGCAGGTCGGTTGTCACCATCAGGCATCTCCTGATGTGGCCAAAACTTCATGATGCATTCAAGCACACCTCGAAAAGAAAGCAAAGCAGCCTAATTATTCTGCATTATGTAGCACCTTTGGAGTGAAATCTGTGATCAAGTTTCCAGTATCCAACAAAAACTTGCAGAAGCTGCAAAACTATCATTTATTCTACGTTTCTTCATCATATGTTTAGTTTTCAATGTGTACTTGAATGCATCACAAAGGTTCATTTAAGTGCCTATAATAAAACCTTTTTTTAATGATCAGACGTTTTTAGTTTCACAGCTGCGTGTTATGTGAATTCAGACGTTTTCTCTTCGCCAGTCTCTGTCTGTCTCACTGCGGTTTAACTGGTTTTTAAAACTTTTACACCCAGTCTGAGGCCAGGTAGCCACTGGTTTCTCCTAATTTGCACATCAGTCAGATCCACTAGTGGGACCTTTTCCTGGAACATTCAGCAGGAATGTGAGGGTCATTCACAGATAAAAAGAAACCCAGGGATGTGGCCGTCAGGGTTTGGCTTTCAGAGTGAAGTCACTGATTTAACCAAATCTATCAGACTGCTTCTCCAGAGCTTTAAATGACACAGGAGACGATTTTCTCCAACAAGTCAAAATTTGTCAGCTCTTCATTTTGGCTTTGAATTTTAAGTGGGATGCAGGTGATGATCCTCCGCTGCCTGGATTATTTTCTCATATTCTGACTTTTTAACTTTTTCTCAGGCTTTGAGGCAAACCTCCACTCTTCCTCTACTGCTGTCCCATCTTCTTCTCCTTCGGTGGAGCAATCCTCCCGTCCCTCCCAGGAGTTTCTGGCTCAGTTTACCCAGGTGAGCTCTCCAAACAGCGGGGACCGTAAACACCGGGACGCCAGCGCCGTGCGTCCCTTCATCGGCCTCACCAGCAGTAAGTTTGCTCCAGAACACCAGCAGGCACTCACACATAAACAACATGCTGGGAATATTTCTGTAGTGTGGAGACCTGCAGGGTTTTTCTGCAGGTCTTAGGAATTATTCAGGAAGATGCTTAGATGTTACAAGGTTTTTTTTGTGGAGGAAAGGAATCAGAATTTGCAGATTTTCTGTTTTAATTTGGCTGTAAAACTGTAAAGAGGGTCTGGATGTTGCAGGCCATGATCAGTGGAGTTTTAGTGTTTTTCTGTTAATTTCAGATGTTTGTTCAGACTCTGGGTGTTTACTGATGTGAAGCGAAGGAGTGCTGCTGGAATGTGCTGCCAGATGCAGACTCTGGTTTATTTCACAGATACAGAGGAGCTGCAGCAGCAAGCAGAGCTCTGACTTAAAAACATTTTTTAAATCTGCTAATAAAACTAATAGAGATCATGCTTTGTCTATATATTTATACCCAATAAAAATACAAAACTAAACAAAACCAAGGGTAATTACAAACGTGTTGGAGGAAACAGACTGTTAAATAGAAAATAAGGGACTTCATGGCAGCATGGTGCTCATCCATCTGAACGTGAAGTACTCTGTAAAACTTCCTTCAGATTGAGATTTTTTTTAGGTTTAATGGGTTTTATTTTGTCCCTAATAGTTAAACATACTTTACACACTGCAAAAACAGAACTAAAAATAAGTAAAATGTTCTTAAAGTTAGTGTATATGTCCTTGATTTGAGCAGGTAAATAAGATGATCCGCCAATGGAATAAGATTTTTGCACTTAAAATAGGAACAATTCATCTCCATCATCTTATTTCAAGTGCAGAATGTCTAATTATCTTATTTTAGGGGTCAAAATACTCATTCCATTGGCAGATGATATTATTTACCTGCTCAAATCAAGGACAAATACACTAACTTTAAGAACATTTTACTTATTTTTAGAATGGTTTTTGCAGTGCAATATCTCATTCTCAAGTCTTTACTGGGGGGGAAACAACTAAAGTGCAAAAAAACTTCAATATCTTTAGAAACCTGGAGATGTTCTGACCAACACCCCTTTAAAAGAATAAAGTCTGAATGCTCAAAGGAAAATGGACATGACAGGAACTAAATCAGTATTTTAAATATTTAATGAAATCACGATGTTTCCCTTTTCAGAACTGAGGTAATAATTAGATGAACACAAAGTGAGACAGAGGTTTATGTTTTTAATGTTTTTAATGTTTTTAAGGCGCTGAGCAGAGCCGGAGCTGCTGTAAGAACGGAGGAACCTGCATCCTCGGCAGCTTCTGCGCGTGTCCTCCATTCTTTACCGGGAGGAGCTGCGAGTACGACACCCGGATCAGGTAAATAACCAGAACGTCTCCGTTAACATTAGTTATCGCTTTGTTTTGGCCAGACTCACAGTCTCTTTGTGTTGAAGTGCAAAGACTCACCGTGGGTCATTAATGCGGTTGTCTTTTAATTCTGATCTCTTTTATTTCTACAGACGATGTGATTTTATACCTCATGGAGAGTGGGTCCAGAAAGGATGTTCTTACTGTCGCTGTTTCTACGGCGTCTTGCACTGCTTACCTCGTGTTTTCCACAAAGATTGTGGTAAGAAAGTTTACACGCATTACAAGACAAAGCATCTGCCCTTATTTGATCTGAAAATGGCTTCATGCAGCTGAGAGTCTGGCAGCTTTAAACTCTGAGAAAAGCATCAAGGTTGTCAAACATTTTAATTTTTAATCCTCTCTTTATCCCCTGTGATGTGCTTCAGGTAATCACTGAAGGGTTTTGTAATCTCAAAGGTGTGGAGCAACAATCAACACCCACAGATCACGATAAAACCCGCCATTCACACTAAAAAAAACAATTCCTTCTTAGTGTAAACAGAACATAAAAAATTAAACCGGGTCAACTCCTTTTCTGAGTTAACAGAGCCAGTTTGCTGTTAAATTAGTTAATTCAATAAAATTTTATTTATATAGCGCCAGTTCATGAAACAAGTCAAATTAAATTTAATACTAGCTTGCATTAGCATGTCATGAGTAACAGCCAAATATTGTAATATGTTAACGTCTTTGAAAAGTCCATAATATTCATGTATTTATTTTTAAATAAAAAGTTATGTTTGTGTTACAAGATGTAGAAAACATGGGAACAGTAACATGAAGAAAATAATATAGATAAAATAAGATTTGATTAAAAATAATTAAGATGATGACCTTAGTTACATCTTGTTTTCAGCTAATGATGGTGTCCATCCTTTGTTATTTATACATATTTACATTTATACCGTTTTGTTTTTATTCTCTTTTAATCCTACAGGGTCCCTGGGTATTTTTTGAGTTAATAATTTTATTTATTTATTATTTTTTATTTCATCACAGGCAACTGTCTGTCATGACGGCAGCAGCATACAATATGGCCCAGTGTGTCTTTTGGGGTGAATTCAGGATTTTCCAGGGTTTAGTTTTCTTCAAGATTATTTGTATTAAACAAAGAAATCAGCATCCTTCCAGCTTTTAGCCATCGACTCAAATTCAACATATATTTTGTAATGCATACCATTACAATTTGATATCTGTTTTTGACTTTATGTTAAAATACCCTCAAAATTGTGTGCTATATTTATGTACTTTGCATCTATTTCCATGTAGACCAGTGATCTGTTAATTTATTTTAAACATATTTACGCAAAAAGTTGACTGAGCTTTTAGTGAAGAGATGGATCGCTTCAGTTTGTGGAAGAAGAAGAAATCTCCGTCATTGCAAGTAGTACATTCCAACCAATCGTGTCTTCTACATTTAACCATCCCTTGGGGAGCGTTGGGCAGCTTTTACAGCTTTTACAGCTCAGAGGACCAATCGGGGCTGAGAGCCTTGCTCAGGGACCGTGGTGGCAGTCTGCGGGATGAACCCGGGTATTTGCAGCCTTCTCAGAGAGCTCAGCGCCGCCCTGACCACCAGACCACCACTGTCCCAGTTTATTCCAAAAATAAACACGATTCAGACGTGTAGAGGGTGAAAGCTTTTCCTGCCCTGTTTGGGAGATAAACGTGTGTCTCTAAGACTTGAAGGAGCTGCTGAAGGATTAGATAAGTCTATGTTTAGGGAAAGAGAGAACGGCTGCAGAACTAAAGAAGTATAAGGAGGAAGATGAGGGATGGGAAGTCTTCAGTGATTCTCTCCGTTTTCTCTCCAGATGACTCAGACGAGGCGGTGCGTTGGCTTGATTCGTCGGCGCTCAGGATGAATCCTCCCAGCTGTTTCCTGTATCTGCTGCTGCCACTTCCTGCGCTGCTGCTCCTCTGATGCGAGCTCCTCTTTACTGCAGACGTGCTGCTTAGATTCATGTCCAGAACGAGCAGAATCGCTTTTATTCTCCCCTCGGCTGTAAACCGACCAACACCGATGCAATAAGCTGCAGCGCTGGTCAGATGTTTCAACAGAGAACGGGAGGACAGGATTTCTTCCAAGTTAAACCCTGATTTGTGTTTGTCGAGGATTTAAACAAAATGAAGGATGCTGTACATAAGATATTTATGCAAAATGTTTTTTTTTAAATCATTTATCACTTTATTCTCTCTTTGTGAAAGAAAAATATTTCCTGTGATTTCTTGTTTGAGACTTGCACAAACTGATCTGATGTGACACTTTGTCTTTAAATCTAACCCTAATGTGTTTTATTATTGCCTTTATTTATGTTGTTGTTGTTGTTGCACAGGATTTAGTTTTAAGGAAAGCACGTTTAACTTTGTGAGCAGTTTAAAGTTTGTGGTCCCAGTCTGTTATCTGGAGGTATTTCCAGAGGGGAGCCGTTCTCCCCTGGCTGTTATCTCCACCGTTTATTGATGAGGCTGAATTTGATTATCTGCTGCTTTCTTATCTTAAACAAACACAGGAGCGGCTGTTCTGCCGTCCGTCGGCTGATTTGCTGCTGCAGATCCAATAAATGAGCAGCAGGATCAGAATAAAGAACTTCAGGTTTATTTTTAATAATTTAATGCTCCCTCTGAAGAAGCTGGTGTCAAAAGAAGGATCCCACATGTGGAAGAAGATCCCTTTATGAATCAAACCAATGACAAACATTCACACATTAATCAACTCACAACCACAGACTTCAGTGTGTTTTGTTGTGAATTTTGTTCAGGTGTAAATTGGAAGGAAAATCATGCATTAAAAACACTTTTACAGTTAAAGTTCTGAAAAGTGTGGCGTGCATTTGTATTTACCCCCTTTAATCTGATACCCTAGATAAAATTCAGTGCCTATAAAACAAGATCCCTACGTCTGACGTTAGTTTTAATTTTAACTCCACATTTAGCTGTAGAGTTCTGGTCAGAATCTTGCTTAGTTTTGGTCACTTGTTGGTTTTATTTGACTGAATTGTGAAATCATGCAGGAATGCTTGTTTTGGGGCCTCTTGAGTCTTTAAACAGAATCATCTGCGTGAAAAGAAATGTTTCTGTTCCTCTTCTTTGTGGATGTGGGTTTATTGAAGACTGGCAGGTAGAACGTTAGCAAAAGAAAGTCATAATATTTAACAGGTGTGAGATAAATGAGACTAACGGCAAAGATGTTGAAGATGCTCTACTCTGGAGGAGGGCAAACAACCTGTTAGGCCAACATGCGTGATGCTCTGAGAAGAAAACACCTCAGTGAAGCATGGCGGGGGCAGCATCGTGCTGCGACGACACTTTTCTCCAGCTGTCACAGAAAAGCTGATCAGAGTTCATGCACAAAGACGTCAAACTCCACGTTACGGTGAATGTGAGCTGAATTTTACCCTTATGGTTTTTCTGCGTCCACATAGATGCTGTTTTTATCAAAAGTTCATCCAATGGTTTGGAAACAATTCAATTTTATTTATGTAGCGCCAATTCATGAAACATGTCATCTCAAGGCATTTTACAAAGTCAAAATAAATCAGATTTTACAGACTGGTCAAAAATGTCCTATATAAGGGAACCAGTTGATTGCTTCAAAGTCCCGACAAGCAGCATTCACTCCTCCTGAAAGAGCGTAGAGCCACAGTGGACAGTCGTCTGCATTGTTGATGGCTTTGCAGCAATCCCTCATACTGAGCATGCATGAAGCGACAGTGGAGAGGAAAACTCCCCTTTAACAGGGAGGAGAACCTCCAGCAGAACCAGAACCAGGCTCATTGTGAACGCTCATCTGCCTCCACCCACTGGGGCTTAGAGAAGACAGAGCAGAGACACAGAAAGCTCAGAAGCTCACATTGACCCAGGAGTACTTTCTATGTTAGATGGTAATAGAGGATGATCTGCCTCCCCTGATGATGTCACAGCTAACAGAACGCCAGACCAGGTGTACCTTCTATGAAGAGAAAAATGACAGAGAACAAAAAGTTAAAAGCTGAAATAACAACAAACAATGCAGATTGGAGAGCAGTAGGAGAACTCAGCAGAGTGAGAGAAATAGACCCTGATGTCCTCCAGCAGCCTAAGCCTATAGCAGCATAACTATAGAGGTAGCTCAGGGTAACATGAGCCACTCTGACTAGAAGCTTTGTCACAAAGAAAAGTTTTAAGCCTAGTCTTAAAAGTAGACAGGGTGTCTGCCTCACGGACCAAAACTGGGAGTTGGTTCCACAGGAGAGGAGCCTGATAGCTAAAGGATCTGCCTCCCATTCTACTTTTAGAGACTCTAGGAACCACCAGCAGACCTGCAGTCTGAGAGCGAAGTGCTCTGTTAGGAATATACGGGGTAATCAAATCAAAAGCATCGTACTTCCAGAGCAAAACGCAGACAATTAGGAAAAACGAGTAACAAAGGTGTTGGATGGATGTAAAATTTATAGTTTTGTTTCATTATTTCACTCATTCTGACATGCCTCTCTGGGTTAAAAATTTCCTTGAAGATCAGGAGATCAGAAAAGGACTTCCTGTGTTTTTAACATGCATGTTAATCAGGAAACTCCCGACTCATTCCAGCCATGAAGTCTTGCTTTTCTTCCTCAGGAACTTTCTGCAGAGATCCACAGCTCCTGTCCAACCATCCACAAAACTTCAGCCTCATAGGAGATAGTTTAATGATCTTATCTTTCTACCAAGATCAGACCTGCTTGTCTTGTCCTCACGGGACTAATTAGTTTCTGGCTTGTCTTTGACTTCAGCTTTAAATAAAAAGACCCAAACCAGAAGCTTCGCTGCTGCAGAGGAACACAAAGATGGACTAATTGGGACGAGAATCTAAGCAGGAAGGATTTTCCCCTGTTTAATCCCACAGTAATCAGAGCGTAATCTCTCCATTGTTGTCCAGCCGACTCCTCATAACAAGTTAATTAAAAAAAAAAAAGTCAGTCAAACCATTTAATGTGATTTTGGCTTCAGTTTGTCCAGAGGTCAAGCCACCCAGCCCTGCTTCTCACTGGAAGATCCAAAAACAGTAAAAGTGCAGCGAACGAGTGCAGAAGCTGCAGGTTTTCCTGCAGGGTGGTGGAGGGTTGGAGCAGATTTAAGGAGCAGAAGCAGCGGGAGGCGAGGATGGATGTAAAAGGGATTAATGAAGATGGGAATGAGAGGAGGAATGTCAAACGACTCTCTGCACCTCCTCCCACGACTTCAGGCACGTCTCCCTTTAACATTCGTTAAAGGAGACACATAAACAAATAAAAGAAAAGGTTTTCTGGGCTTATATTGGGTAAAGAAAATAAAGTGTTAGAGAGACGATGGGGAGATAAATGTAATCAGGAGGAAAGTTTGGCCTCTTAAAGTCCCTTCGTGTTGTTCTCCACCTGGGTTTGTTGGACACAAAGATTCCCATAAAAATGATATCAACATATTTTTTCCCCTTCTGATTTTCATCATTATCATCTGTCTTTACCGTACTGAACACATCATTTACTAAAATATTGATATATATATATATATATATATATATATATATATATATATATATAGATATATATATATATATATATATATATATATATATATATATATATATATATATATATATAATATATATATATATATATATATAAATAAAAGTTTCATTTATTTTGGCCTTATGGTAGCAACAGGGCAATGTAGTCCAGCTACTCTGTCCTCCCAGCAGAGACGGATAGAGAGCTGTGGACGTGGAGGAGTGATATTACACACTTGGGAAGAATATTTAGTGTGCCTTATAATCTGAAAAATACGGTACTTCTTCACACTGACCGGTGGAAATGTGATTTGTTCTTTAAACCCACAGAACCCCAGTAGAACCCAGACAACAGTAACGTTTCTGTAGCATCATTACGCTGAAGCAGGACAGTTCAGCTGCTGCCTTTTAATTCTTCTACCATCAGAATTGAAATGTTGCTGAACCTCCGATCCTCTGAACCATGACTGACATCTAGTGGTCGGTGTTGTGCCCTGGATGGCGCTCCTCTCAGGGAACCCACTGCTGATGAGGCGGAGGTAGGCCTTTCTCCAGACGTCTCCTGTCAGGCTCCGCACATCTTCTCCAGCTGAACACAGAGCTGATCTGGGGTCAGTGGAGTCCCATCGCTGCTGTACACGTCCAGCTGGAAGAGCTGCGAGGAAGGTTAGGGTCAGCAACGTACATCCGCCTCAGCAGAAATAAATAAAATCACAAGGTGCTCCAAAGGAAAGATGCAAATAAAAATATCTGATTTACTGAAACGTCTGCAGCACGTTATACGTAATAAAAGCTCACAGATCTTGGGGCAGTGATACAAATAACTGGTAGGAGAACAGAACCCTGCGGAGCAAATAGTTCTGCAGTAGAAAAACAAACAAACCTGATCTGCACCAGATGTGAGCGTAGACTAAATGACTCCCTTATACAGGAAATTGTTTGACCAATCTGTATAATCTGATTGAATTTGACTTTTGAAAGTGCAGTGAGACATGGCCGGTTCTAGACAGGGGCCAACAGGGGCCCATGCCCCTGTAGAACTGGTCCTGGCCCCTGTTATGGCCCCTGTACTAAAGACATAACATTAAATACACTTCTAATAATTACTGGCAATGGCAAAGAAACTGGTTGGTCACTTTGACCAATTTTATTTTTTACCTATACAGTTTTACTCTAAGAAGGATATAAAAATTAAGATGTTTCACGTTTAGCTTTAGCCGTATTGAGCTGGGGCCAAAGTTTTCAACTGCTAGATCAGGGGTCTGAAATCTGCAGTTCCAGAGCCACAAGTGCCTCACTTAATATTATTACACAGTTAAATATTGCCATTTTATTGTTTCATTCCTTTGTTCTGTGCTCCTGTGAAAAAACACTGGCCCCACCTTGGCCCCCCTGGTAAATTTGGTCTAGAACCGCCACTGCTGTGAGATGACATGTTTCATCAACTGGCGCTATATAAATAAAATTTAATTGAATTGATGCTTTCTAAGCAGAAACCAGACAGAACCAGGTCCAGCTTCTACAAACACCAACGAGGAAGAAGCCACATGTTCTCCAGTTGTTGAGTGAAGGACACTAATAGCTAATTAAGGCTTCTGTTTGCTGCAGAAATTAAATTATAAAAAATAACCAGGCAGCAGAGAAATGTATGCTTTAAGCAGCTTTAAATAACAGAAAACATTAAAACATCTAAATAAAACTGAGCTTGTTCTTAAAAACAGACCGATATATGTTTTTATTCCCAGTTAACCCAGCTGAACTGACCTTTCACCCAGTTAGCATGAGTTGAACATTAGCCATCTGAGCTAACTAGCTCCGGCTAAGCTAAGCTAACAGCTGGGGAACTTTAGTCAGAAAACATTAAATATTTTCAAGCCCAATTACATAATAATTCTGTGGGTTAAACAAACTCGGAAATTTAAACATATTTAAAATTTTCTCTGCTACATTAGCTGGTTCTGTTTTTCCTCACCACTGCTCTGCTGCAAAAAGCCAACATTGTGGGTCAGGAATGCCCACAAACTGCAGTCTGAATGCGGAGAGGATCAGCTCGGTGTTTTATGTCAGATGAACCTTTAACTGTTGGACATCTGAAGAAACCTGCTGAGCAGCTCCAAGGCAGAGAAATGCCTTACATATTGGTCAAAAATCTGTAAGGCAAAAACCATGACCTCCAATGGTGCTTTAGTCTGTCTTAGTTTATTTAAAATGACTTTATTTTATCCATCACACAGCAACACAGAGGCAAACAACTATGCACACTCTCATTCAATTTAGAGAGAATCAATTAACTTAACTGGACTGATGGAGGAAGCCAGAGTACCAGGAGGGAATCCATGAAGGGACGTTCCCTCAAGAACGACTCCAGGCCAGGACCTGAACCCAGGCTTAATCAAACTCTAACCTTCTAGCTGCAAGGCAACGGCGCTAAAATATCCTCCAGTTTTTAGCTTCTAAATTGTCCTCAGGTGTAAGTGTGCATGCCTGGTTGTTTGTCCTTTGAGTCTCTCTGCTGCCCTGCGATGAACAGATAACCTGTCCAGGATGGGCCCTGCCTATGAAATATTTCTCTTAGTGTTAGGGGAAAAACAACCTTCCTAAGTAGCTTTATGAATTGTTGCTTTTTAAATTACAATTTAAGGATTAAACGTTTGCACATTTCTGTTTTTACAAAATAAAAATAAATAAATCAAAGAAATATCAGTAATCTTTTTTTTTCTTTTTGCTTTTTCTACCTACTCCTTTTGATCCATGGTATAACGAGGACATACTGTGTATATATTTGATGCATCTCGTCCTACTTGACTCCTCTTTCCTATGACTACTGATTACTGAGCCAATGTGACGTGAATTTCTCCAATGTGAGATCAATAAAGCTTATCTTATCTTATCTTATCTTATCTTATCTTATCTTATCTTACTTGGTTTATTTAATTATAAAAAATTTTTTACTGACTGTTTTTCTGAAATGCTCTAAAAGGACTGAATTCTGTATTTATTTGTTTATTGTTATTGGGCTACAGCCATTTCAACAACAGACAGTGACAAACTTAATTGAAGTGTTATCTTAAAATGTACATAAAAAGTCATACTTTTTATGTAAAGTGTGAAACAACTGGTTCATAGTTTTGTGTTTTTTCCTTTGTTGTCTTTCAGAACCTATTGATCTCTGGAGGTTGATTAAAATGTAGTTTTGTCTAATGTAATGTACTCTAAGAGATCTTTATTCAATATATTTGCCAGTATCTGTTGAAGAGGTTCTGCTGTTTTGGATACATGAATAGCACACTGTCTATTTCCCATGCATTGTTTATATTGTTACATTGTTTTTCATCTCAATTGTTTACATAAATCGCTGCTGCATCTTTATCCTGAAAAAATAGTGCTGTGATTTTGTAGAGTGATTTCTAGAGTGATTCTTTTCAAGCTGTATGCAAACGATATTTTGTTCTGTACGCACTTTGTGCATACAAAATGACAATAAAGCTATCTATCTATCTATCTATCTATCTATCTATCTATCTATCTATCTATCTATCTATCTATCTATCTATCTATCTATCTATCTATCTATCTATCTATCTATCTATCTATCTATCTATCTATCTATCTATCTATCTATCTATCTATCTTAGGTGAATATTCACGTTTGTCCATATCCAGATGTAGTGGCGGGTGTCTGCCACCTGGTGGCAGCGCTGAGCTGCGCTTGCGTTAAATCCGCTGAGCAGAGCGTAGAAGAAGAGTGCGGCTCGCCATGGCGGAAACAGAGCAGCAGTCAGGTAAAGATGATGTTTCAGCTCTCTGTCACCAACTCTGTGGCTAAACTGGCAGCTGCGGCTCCACTCCCAGCAGTTAAGGCGCTTTTCTGCGTTTTACTGCCGATAATTATCCGCTGACACCGGAAACTGGTCCGTTTGAAGCCGAAGCTGTGTCCATATTCCGAGTTTTTACATCCATCTGACACTCCTGAACTGGTTCTGTGAATATTCTAGTGTTGACATTTCCAACAGCGCGTTAATAACGTCAGGAAACAGCGATAAAAATGTTCACAGCTCTTTGTTCGTTCGTGACAAACAGTTTTATTCTTAAAAACTACATTATTTAAAGCCTTTTATTGTGAACCGGGCGACTGGTGGAGCTTCCAGCTAATGAAGCTCATCAGCTGTTTGTTTTAGCTATGAAGGAAAATAAAACTGCAATAACTTGTGCTACAGTTAAAACACCACAACATGCATTAATATAAGTTATGGTGGAAACTTAAGGATGTTGGTGGAGGAGAACAGAGAGGGTCAGAGGGAGCTGCCTTGTGTTGTAGATCCAGACTAAGCATGGCTGTGTGTGTGGAGGAGCTGTGGTTCTGCACCAGGAAAGCTGGAGCTGGGAGGATGTTAGGGAGGTGCAGGAGCTGTAGGACGGTGGTGAGGTGTGCTGTAGGCGGGTCTGAGTCAATGATCTGAGCCCCTTCTGGTGGTTGTTGTGATGGACGTCAGATGGGTTCAGACAGTAGTAGTAGTTTTTCAACTACTTTAAGTGCTAAATATTTTTGGTTTAGCAAACAGAGATCTTTAGATGATGATAAAAATTATCTCATTTGTTGAAACTGGGCAAGTATTGGCAGAGTTATGACTGAAAATAAGTCAAAATAATCACAATTATGGACAATAGAAAATAACTGAAAGATATTTACAAATTAAAGACACATTAAAAAGGATGATAACTTTTTTTTTATTAAAATAGATATCAAAATGAAACTTTGCATGCATTTAGGTGGATAATAGACAATAAAATATTTAATTTTCACTTTCTCGTGGCTAGTTTAATGATTTCAGACAGAAATATGATTATTTAAAGAACGGACTCCGGAGCGCTTAGCGGTGTCCACCTCCTGGGCAGAGTCACTGTCACGGTGGGGTCTGGTTAAGGGAATCAGATTTCCATCAAACTTCATAATTATTTGTTATTATTTAAAAAAAAAAAAACCTGAATGATTAATTTCAATGACTGGGATGCTGCACTACGTGCTTTTTGCTGTTTAAACCTAACTTAACATGTACAGTCGTGAAAAATGATCAGTACCTCATTACTTTTTATCAAGTTAAAACAAAAGTCTCTTTCTCTGTTCTCAGATTAAAAACAGCCGGTCTTTCAATCAGAAAAAAAAACACGAATTGTGCGTAAATTGCATTTAAATTCAAGCAGAAAACTAACCGCTGAAAATGAGACAACGTCGTTGGAGCGAACAGATGGAGGAACATCTACAGAGATGGAGGTTTGTCCTGGAAAGCAGGTGAAGCAACGTGCCAAAGCAGTTTAGAACAGGTGGGCTAAGAGTGTCAGGTGTGTTAAAAGTGAGTCTCAGCGAGAAGGAAAGGAGAAGAGGATGGTGGTGAGACCAGAGATGGTGTCTGGTTTAGAGACAGGAGGCAGAGATGGAGGTGTTGAGGTTCTCTGGGAGAGACGAGGATGGAGATGACCAGGAATGAGTCCATCAGAGGGACGGATCAGGTTAGATGTTCTGGAGAAGAAGCCAGAGAGACCAGGCTGAGATGGACATGTCCAGAGGAGGACGGTGAGGCTGGAGCTGCTGGCAGGAGGTCTGGAGGAGGACCAGAGAGGTAAAGGTGGAGGTAAAGAGGACATGGAGGTGGCTGGAGAGGGAGAAGAAGAAGATGGAGGTAGATGGAGACGCCTGGAAGGGAAACACCAGAAGAAGATTATGGATATTAAGTTTCTATTAATCTTCATCCATTATTATTTTGTATTTATTGTTAAATTAGTTAATTAGATTTCCTGTGGATGGCAAACGAGAGACTATTTAACAGCCTCACATCTTCAAACTGATAATTATGCATATATTACAGGTTTGTTGGTGTTTTAGTTCCAGGTTTGAAATGATGAGGATAAATTGGGTCAGAACCAGAACCGTCAGCTGTGCCTGGTTAGATGAAAACAGTTGGTCTGATGGGACCGGCTGGCTTCCTGTTGGGTTGTACGGAGGCTGGGATTGGACCGTGTAGCTGCGTCCGAATAGAACCGGGGCTGAAGAGATGCTGGAAGAAGGTTGTGGGTTTGAATCCCAGCCTGGTGTTGGGCTTGTTGAAGGAAACCCAGAACTTCTGACCCAAGTCGTACGGTTTAAAGGGTAATTCTGCCAAATACTGAAGTTACATTATTCCTCTGAAGTTCAGAAAGTGCTTTTTAAATGTGTGAAAAAGTGTGTTTTGGTGCCGTTTGGGTCATTTTCAGCTCGACTGAACCCGTTTAAGAGTTTTAAAACCCCTAATTAATGCTAATTAATATGAAATGGACCTTTTCAGCCTCTTCTCCTGAAGATGAAGCGCCTGAAGCTGGTACCACCTACATCCTCCCCAAGAAGGAGATCAGCATGGTGCCGGATATGGGAAAGTGGAAAAGGTCCCAGGTACGATTCCTGCCCAGAACCGGCACAGGCCGTAACATAAGCTGCAGGTTTATCAGGATTTAAGGTGTTCTGGTTCTGGTTCTGCGTGGCGACCCGTCCTAAAGCGCCTCCCTCCTCCTTCCAGGCCTACGCCGACTACATGGGCTTCATCCTGACGCTGAACGAGGGGGTGAAGGGGAAGAAGCTGACCTGTGAATACGAAGTGTCTGAGGTGGGTCTCCTTTAGATTCCCTGGTACCAGACGCAGGTTTGGACCCATTTCACAGGTTCCAGCCACGGTTCTGCTGATCTCTAATCCGTGTTGGTGTTGCAGACGGTGGAGAAGCTGGTGGACCTGCTGGGAACGCTGGACCGGTGGATAACCGAGACTCCCCCCGTCGACCAGCCGTCACGCTTCGGCAACAAGGCCTACAGAACCTGGTTCTCCAAACTGGAGCAGGTTGGGTCCAAAGTGTCTGTCACACACGTGTGAATGTTCCCCGCTGGACGGCGGGCCCGGATCATGTTCTGTTTGTGTGCCAGGAAGCCGAGGCCCTGGTGTCGGCCGTCCTCCCTGCAGAGAAAGCGGCTGCGGCTCCAGAGGTAGCCGTCTACCTGAAGGAATCGGTGGGGAACCCGACCAGGATAGACTACGGAACAGGTAGTCAGAACCTTCTGCAGATGTTCTTTACTGCAGTCTGGCTGCAAAGATGTTTAATTGACTCTTTGCGTTAAATGGCTTTAAGAAGTGTTACTACCAGTCGTTCCGGTCCCCGTCTCCCTGGTAGCAGGGTGTTTGCGCAAGTCTTGAAAGTCTTAATAAGTATGGAATTTTGAAACACTGTTTTCCAGACCTTGAAAAGTCTTGAATTTTGTGTGAAAGTCTTAATAAAGTATGGGGAAAAAATGTATGGTAGAATTTTACAGTATGCTCAAAGTCATTGTGAAATGAGAAATAGGAAGGTAGGCTATAAAACTATAATTTTACTAACTGGTCACGTACTGTATTAGCCTAATGGAATCAAACACTTGTTTGATGTGAAATTCATGTACTTGTGATTTTCATGTTTTGAAACGTTTTCATCAGTAAAAGCATAATTTACTGTGAATAATGCATTTGTTCATTGAATACTAGCCTATAAAAATTAACATTTCTAATAAACAGTTTGTACAATCTCAACCAATGAAGTAGGCAGTAGGCACACAAGTATACAAGTACATAAAGTTAAGGTCTTGGGAAAAAAATATCAGTTTTAAAAAAGTCTGGAAAAAGTCTGGAATTTTATTTTGGAAAAAGAGCAAGCACCCTGGGTAGAGAAACAAAGGCACTTTTTTTATTTTTTTACACTCGCTGCCTCCAAGACTTGCCTAAAGTCACCAATTTGCCAACATGAAGTAAACGCACTTTATAGTTTTATGTTTGACTGCCAGTGATCAGTGAAATCTTTACTACTGTCCACGCTGTGACTGAAGGACGAAGCAGGAACTGTTCAGAGCTGCAGACGGAGACAGCTGATGCTAACAACAAGCTAGCTTAGCTTTTAGTGCGTCGCTTACACGTCTTTTATCTTGCAAAACGAAACTCTTAGTAATAATAAGTAATTATAAAAATTGTACCAACGTACCTGGTGTAAAAGCGGATGTCGTCATCAGATCCTGCAACGCGCTGCAAACCAAAGCGGCTTCATAGCTGCAGCCACCCAACCTGGACTCGGTGATTCAGTGCAGATCCTCAGTTTCATTTACCAACTTGTCCCGTCGTCACAGAGATACAATAGTCGTGATCTGGAGCCTCAGTCACATCCATCTCAGTGTCTGGGTCCTCTGCTGGAGGACTATCCACCGGAGGGCAGCGTTGCCACACACTGAGCCTCACAGGGACCAATATGTAGTTGTTCCACTCAAAGAGAACAGGTATCGCCTTTCTTCAGCCTCCAGGAGTCTCCACTACATCTCCTGGTAAGAAATGTCGGCTACATTCTCTGGTACCTGCTGTGGGAGTGAAGCTGACGCGTCTTATTTTAGTTAGCCACTGCAGACGCAGCGTTATCAACCGGGAACGAATGGATAATAACGCTGAAGTGCTCAACATTACCCTATAAACCTGTAGACAGAAGCCGTGTTGTGCACAGAGCCTATTATTTAATCCCCATATGCATCTTCGGTCCTTCCTTATTGAAGTCATTTTCAGAACCTCAGGTTGTTCTCACCTTCTGCACAGTTGGACCCGAGCAACAGAACCACCCTGAGGGTTTGTCTGTCTCCTCAGGTCACGAAGCGGCGTTCGCGGCGTTCCTCTGCTGCCTCTGTAAAGTCGGAGCTCTGAGGATATCCGATCAGCTGGCCATCGTCTTCAAGGTGTTCAACAGGTGAGCTGACCATAAATAATACCTGCGAGAAGATCCAGTCGGACCCAGCGTCGGTTTGTACGTTCAGGGTCTGTGACCCGCTCACAGGTTTGGGCTGTTTTCACTTTTTGTCAAACTGAAATGTTTAGTTATTAATATCAGAACACGGCGACGCGACTAAATGCAGAATAATGGACAGAATGTGTCCAAACCAACCTGGATCTGTGTGGAAAAGTCCGTATTAACCAAAGGTTCTGGACACCTGAGTTCAGTTTCAAGCAGAACCGGACTAAAGGATCTCAGAAAGCAGAACGTCTGGATTCCTGATCTAAAGAACTTCCAGAAACAAAGTCTCTGACGTCCTTCCGTCTGGAAAGGGTTCCAGATCCAGATCCAAGGCTTTGGGCTCCAGAGAACCTCAGTCAGAACCGGTATTCACATACGGAGAACACATGGAACAGTGGAGCCTGACACACCAGAACTTCTCCAGAACCTCATCACGACTCATCCAGAAGAACCCAGAACATCTGAAGCTCCGCAGGCCTCACTGCTGACGCTAAGGTCAGAGGTCACAGTTCAACAATGAGAGAGAGAGACATGGGAGAGATCCTAGACCAGAACCACTGCTGACCCACAAGAACACAAAGACCCGTCTCAGATTTACCAGAAACATCTTGATGATACCCAGAGACCAAAGTGGACCTTAGTGGAACATTTCAGTTACATCTGGTGTAAAACTAGAAGCCCTTCAGAACCAGAACATCATACCTAGAGTCGGACGTGGTGGTGAGGAGGTCAGGGGATGGTTTGCTGCTTCAGGACCTGCAGGACTTGCTGGAACTGACGGAACCATGAGGAGATCCTTGAGGAGAAGGTCCGACCGTCAGCTTGTGACCTGAAGCTCAAGGACAGTTTGGTTCTGCAGCAGGACGACGGTCCAAAGCTCAACACCAAGTCCTCCTCTGAACCACTCAAGCAAAGGTTTTGGAGTGGCCTAGTCAAAGTCCAGGCATCAGAAACTGAGGGAGGAACACCCAGTTGTCGGGGTTGGGGAGTGATAACTTTTTCACACATGATCAGGTGTTTTCTTTTAATAACTATTGTTAGAAACTATCATATCTACTCAAGTTTTCCCTCATAATATCCTGTGTTAACATGCTGGTGAAGATTCTCAGTCATCAGGTCATGGTTATTCCAAAAAAAAGTAAAAAACAAAGCAACTGGACTTGTTTTCCGTAGTTGAAGACGTTTCGCTTCCTCTCCAGGAAGCTTTCTCAATTCAAAAAGTTACAAGGCCTTTGTTTGGCAGTAGTATAAAGCTTGTTACTCCACATTACTCCAGACTTTTTGAATTGAGAAAGCTTCCTGGAGAGGAAGCGAAATGTCTTCAAACTACGAAAAACAAGTCCAGTTGCTTTGTTTTTTACCTTTTTTTTGGAATAACCTGTGTTAACCTTTCTAAGTGTGACAAAAAGAAATGGGATCTGTAAGGTAGTGAATATTTTTTCATGTTATTTTGCCTTTGCTGTGGGATCAGAACCTGAGTCTGAGTCCGTGTGTTTTCTCCAGGTACCTGCAGGTGATGCGGAAGCTGCAGCAGACCTACAGGATGGAGCCTGCAGGGAGCCAGGGCGTGTGGGGTCTGGACGACTTCCAGTTCCTGCCCTTCATCTGGGGCAGCGCCCAGTTCATAGGTGAGCCTCAGCGGCGATGAACCGCAAGGTGAACCACGCAGGAAGTGACATCAGAACCAAACGGAGAACAAAGACGCAGCTGCAGAGGCTCATATACACCAGTAACCAGGTTTATGGGAAATTATTTATTCCCCGTCGTGCTCCTGATTGGTTAGTTTAACATTTAAAGTAATATGTCTTCACTAAAGGCTCCTACTGAACTCAATAAAGGTTTAAAGGTCAGAAATACATAAAATACATTTTATATCTGCTTAATTAGACTTAATTAATACCAGAGGTGGTAAAGTAGCCAAAAATTTTACTCAAGAGTAAAAAAGTACAGAGTATTCATAACAGCTGATGATCTAATATTTAAAAAGTTATGTTAGTCAGACTGACAAAAATATAAGGTTATGTGCAAATGCTGGTATTTTAAAGACAAAAATAAAAAAAATTATACAAATAATATAATTTAACAAAGTCGGGTTGCCTCGTTGTCGTTGCGATGACCCTGATAACTGAGAATTTGCACAGGCAACATAATTAAGCCTGAAAGCAATACTTACATCGTTAATGTATAAACAGTATGTTAAAACAATGATAGAACAGAACAAAGTACTTCCAATAACTATATTTAATATTTACAGAACACTCATCAGACCTCCAAATGAATCAATAATCTCAGCAGATAGAAAATAACATTAAAATAATAAAGCTTATGTATAAATCAGAAGTCTCACTTTAACATAAACTCCAGGTTTTTGTCTCTGTTACATTTCTGGTTAAAACAAGTTTTTGTTCTTTATTCGTAAAGTTACTCACAGCAAGTAGAGTAGCCAGAGATTTACTGAACTAAGAGCAGCGATACTTGAGTAATAATATGACTCAAGTAAATATAAAAAGTACAGCACAGTAAGAATATTCCTAAAAGTACATTTTGTTGAAAAAGTTACTCAACTAAATGTAACTGAGTAGATGTAACTAGTTACTACCAGCTCTGACACCTGAAGAGTAGAGGTGGGCGGATCGATCCTAGGATCGATACTATCGATACCAACGCGGGTATTGATATTGAACAATATTCTTTTAACAGGATCGATCCTTTTTATTCTCTCCCGCGCGCGCTGACTGCAGCAGATTCACCAGACCAGTCTCCCCTTCTGTGCCAACACCGGCACTCTGCTGCTCCCCCTCCCCTCTCATACATGGCTCAGCGGCGCCAGCCAATCAGCACGCAGGCTCAGCCTGTCCCGCCCACTGTGCTCTCTCAACTCAATATACACAAACAACCGCCGCGCGCGGCTCCTGTTCAGACACAGAGAGAGAGAGAGAGAGAGAGAGAGAGAGAGACCGCCAGAGCGGAAAAACATGAAGAGAGAAATATGTTTTGTAAAAAGCCGGTTAAATTCAGTGGAAACACAACAAATTTATCTAAGCACGTGAAATACCATGAGGAAGAAAACGTCGAGCGACAGAGGAAACTTCTCTGATTGCCCCGACAGACCAGACCCACAGACTGACGTCACTGACTGAGGCGTTTCAGTCCTCCGGAGGACATCCAGGTAGATCAGAGCAGCAGTTCATGTTAATTTTCAAAGTAGATATAATCTATGATATGTCACTGGAGCCCACACATAAAATGTAATTAAGACCTTGAAAGAACCCAGTACATATATCCTATTAAAAAGTATTATTTAAGATAACATTAGCTAATCCTTTATTTATCCCACGACGGGGAAAATTATAGGATTAAAGCAACAAGCAGGTGCAAACAACACAGACAAAATTACATGAGGATTGAAAGATATAAGAGGTGGATTAGGAAAAAAACACTGAACATAACATTATTATTATTATTTAATTGTAATAATAAAATAAAAATCAAATGTTAAAAGTATCGGTATCGGATCGATATCGGCGATACTGCCCCTTGTATTTACTTGGTATCGGATCGATTAAAAATTCCCGGTATCGCCCACCTCTACTGAAGAGGAAACTGATGTAGTAAATGCTTCCGGGCAGCAGGGGGCAGCAGAGCCTTTCCACGCAGACTGACTCCTGCATCTTTGCAGCTGCTCAGGCTTTTTAGGCCAGTGGGTCCATGCCTGAAGTTATATCCAGCATAAACCCACTTTACCACAAACTAAGTGCACCCCACCATCCACCAGCCTGAGGAGCCTCTCAGCAGTCGACTTCATCAGCCTCTCACGCTGTTTGAGGAGTTCTGGACCTTCGTTAAGGTTCCTGCTCAGCGGAGTCCCATCACAGTATATCTAGGGGTGGGCTTAACATTTTATCACAATATATTGTGGTACTATTGTGATTAGGATAAAATCTACGATAAAAGATTATCCACAGCTTCTTGCAGCTTTTTAGATAACTGAGGGTCTAACGGCGTATCACACTGTATATCAATCCGCCCAGCACATAAATACTGGGCTTAAAAAGCATTTAATAGTGTAACATAACATATTAAAAGAAAAAATTTAAATGTGTCATCATAACACAAGTTACATAAATATGTGTGATTTTTTTTTAATCACCAAATAGCACAAAGTAACTGCATTTAATTGCATTTTTTTAATTGATATTTGTGCTGCTCTAAGAAAGCAACAGTGAAGAAATTAGCAAAAACAACCATCCTGATAATATTCGCTGTTTTGGTGGTTTTCAGACACCTCTAGTTGGAGTTTGTCGTCACGGTAAATTTAAATTCTTATTACGATAACTAATGTTTCCTGATAATGATGAAACAATACGATAAAGGCCCAAGCTTCAGTATATCCACCAGGTTGAGGTCTGGACTTTGATTGGACCGTTGATTCTTTTCTTCTGTGTTTAGGACGGTTCTGCAGCTGCAGCTCTAGAATAACTCGCTCCACTGAGGAGTTCATGTTCAGTACCAAACTTTTTTTATTTCCAGCCCATATCATGAGTCCTCCGCTACCGTGCTCCAGAGTCGGTCTGACGTCGTTGTTTGAGGGAAAAAAATGTTTTTTTTAATCAACAACTGCATTAATCTACCATTGTGTTTTAATGAGTTTTTTTTTTTTTTTTTTTTTTTTTTTTTAAAGACATTGTGTGTTCCTTCCCATTAGACAAAACATAAATTATCTCTCTGCCAAACTTTGTTTTTGACCTGATATCAGGGCACATTTTAAAGCCTAAAATCATGAAGATTTAAATCTCTGAAACAGCTTTAATTTACACCAATTTAAGTGAATTGTTTATCAGACAGACCACTGGTTGTGTTACAAAACGGACGGTAGATTCTTGATCGGATGAAAGGCGCCACCTGTTGGTGACCGTGGAGACTAACACGGTGATCTGTCCTCAGATCATCCAACGCTGGAACCTCGGCACTTCATCGATGAGAGGGTACTTAACGAGCACTATCAGGACTACATGTTCCTGGACTGCATCAAGTTCATAAATGAGGTAGGGAAATCACACTGGGTCCACATCCGCTCCATAAACCATTACACTTCAGTTTATTTACAGAGATCCAATTAACAAGACATCATCTCAAGGTTCTTTCCAAAGTCAGCTTCCATCAGATCCTCCAGGTTGGTGAGAAAGTTTCCTCTCTAAGGAAACCCAGCAGGTTGCATCAAGTCTCTCCAAGCAGCATTCACTCCTCCTGAAAGAGCGTAGAGCCACAGTGGACAGTCGTCTGCATTGTTGATGGCTTTGCAGCAATCCCTCATACTGAGCATGCATGAAGCGACAGTGGAGAGGAAAACTCCCCTTTAACAGGGAGGAGAACCTCCAGCAGAACCAGAACCAGGCTCAGTGTGAACGCTCATCTGCCTCCACCCACTGGGGCTTAGAGAAGACAGAGCAGAGACACAGAAAGCTCAGAAGCTCACATTGACCCAGGAGTACTTTCTATGTTAGAGAAGACAGAGCAGAGACACAGAAAGCACAGAAGCTCACATTGACCCAGGAGTACTTTCTATGTTAGAGAAGACAGAGCAGAGACACAGAAAGCACAGAAGCTCACATTGACCCAGGAGTACTTTCTATGTTAGAGAAGACAGAGCAGAGACACAGAAAGCTCAGAAGCTCACATTGACCAGGAGTACTTTCTATGTTAGAGAAGACAGAGCAGAGACACAGAAAGCTCAGAAGCTCACATTGACCCAGGAGTACTTTCTATGGTAGATGGTAATAGAGGATGATCTGCCTCCCCTGATGATGTCACAGCTAACAGAACGCCAGACCAGGTGTACCTTCTATGAAGAGAAAAATAACAGAGAACAAAAAGTTAAAAGCTGAAATAACAACAAACAATGCAGACTGGAGAGCAGTAGGAGAACTCAGCAGAGAGAGAGAAATAGACCCTGATGTCCTCCAGCAGCCTAAGCCTATAGCAGCATAACTCTAGAGGTAGCTCAGGGTAACATGAGCCACTCTGACTAGAAGCTTTGTCACAAAGGAAAGTTTTAAGATTAGTCTTAAAAGTAGACGGGGTGTCTGCCTCACGGACCAAAACTGGGAGTTGGTTCCACAGGAGAGGAGCCTGATAGCTAAAGGATCTGCCTCCCATTTTACTTTTAGAGACTCTAGGAACCACCAGCAGACCTGCAGTCTGAGAGCGAAGTGCTCTGTTAGGAACATACGGGGTAATCAGAGCTCTGATATATGATGGAGCTTGATTATTAAGGGCTTTATACGCTAGAAGGAGAATTTTAAATTCTATTCTTGATTTAACAGGAAGCCAATGAAGGGAAGCTAAAATTGGAGAAATATGATCCCTCTTGTTGATTTTCATCAGAACTCTTGCTGCAGCATTTTGGATCAGCTGAAGGCTTTGAACTGCATTTTGTGGACTTCCTGATAGAAACGAGTCCATCAGTGACCTTTGAGATGCGGGACTGGGTTATATTTATGTTTATTTCAGCCCCTAAGGATCCAAAACAAGATTAGAAATCCTGTTCTACATTTCAGGTCTTTACTTACAAACTCTTCATAGGTATTCATGACTTCAAGACTAAAAGCAAAACTTTTTTTTCTGTTTAACTGAAGTTTTAATGTTAAAGAAAAATAACAAAATAAAACATCCTGTTGTCCCTCATATCTATGTTTTAGCAGATCTGCATTTAAAAACAGTCCCCCATAAATTCATAATCAGGTGGTGAGAGGAAAAAATCTAAATGATTCAGGTTCTGAGGAGAAATTATTTTTTAAAGTTTAATAATGTTAAAATCTGTGAAAATTATGAACTTTATGAATCCGTTCACTGCTAAAAACAGCTGAGCTCCCAGAAGAATCATTATAAATTCACAACAAACCAGGATTTCAGTCAAAGTCATGATTTTCACGTTTTTATCCCTCTTAATGTTTCCTTTAAAATAAAATGATTGAACTGTTGCCTAAATGACAACATTCTGATGGCACGTCTTAATGTTTATTACAAAAAGGATTATTGCAAGACATTTGTGTTCCTTCATTAATTATTACATGTGACATGTAAATGTGACACCTTTAGACATTATACTAGGAGAAAGTTTTAGAAGATCAGCATCTATCAAATCAACCAGACTTTTCCACATCCATAATATTGGGGACCAAAGTCTTACAAAATCAAAATATAACAACAAAAACACACATGGAGAGAAAAGGAGACATAAAAATAAAGTAGATGAAACAAAATGGACAAATCACGGTAGATAGAACCAGAGGTGCCACCACAGTTTTAGGTACTAAAACACTGCCTGAATGAAAAGTCTTGAGCTTTTGTTTTAAAAAGGCAAAGTTTAGCTGTGGATGGAAAATCTGGTGGAAGCTGATTCCTGAGCTGAGCTACGGCCAAATAAAAAACTCAAGTCACCCAAACGTTGGACTTTGTGGAACCGTGAGAACGGTGTTAAAAAGGCTTGACCTCAGTTAGAAGGTGTGGATGATAAAAGCTACGGCTAACTATAGAGGCCGTTTGATGGTCAAATTTTAGATTATTGGCAAATATGACCTCTAGGCTTGTCAGTCGCTGAAATTAGCAGTTAGGACTCTAAAGATCAAATAAAACTCATTCTGCTTTTAGTTCATTTAAAAACAAATAAAAATCTTGGGTTTGTCACTGTTTGATAGCCGAAATGCAGTCAAAGAGACAAGGTTGTGGATTTCTACATCCTGGCTTTAACTGTGAGTAAACCTGCATATCATCTGCATATTAGTGGAATATAGGGCTGGTCAATTTATCAATTTAATTGGTTAATTCGAATTTGCAACTCCTGAACATTGTACTTTTGGAAATATGTGCTCGCCATTGCACTTTCCTTGGCTTCCATGAAACTCTGCATTATATCCGTCCTGAAAGGGGAAATTGTTCTGGTTATATCATGCAATGTTGACTATATGTTTAGGAAAATATGTTGTCAAAATACTCCAAAGAGGAAACACTTTTATCATAAGATGAGGCAGTTTAATTTATTAATTTACAAATTTTTTAAGTTGGTGTGAAGTTACACAAATAAAGTGAAGCCTGTTCTTAGATGTGTAAAACAACTAGCACCAAACATTTTGTGTTATATTTTCTTTTTTTTTACAATAGTTGGGGCCTGACCTATTGTTTTATAAACAAAAGGGAAGAAAATCGATTAATCAGATTTGGTAAAAAAAAAAAAAAAATTGGGAGGCTTTGTTTTTAAGCCATATCACCCAGCCCTAGTGTAATACGTCCCGTTCTATGATAGATCCAAGCGGCAACATTTATAAGGTAAAAAGCAAAGGGCCTACCACGGAACCCTGTGGCACCTCACACAATAGAGGAGCAGTAGTGAAGGAGCCATTGAGCAGAACAACAAAGATTTTATCCGTCTGGTAAGAGGTGAACATGCCAACATCCTCCTGACAGAAATTTCAAATCAAACTTTATTTATAAAGCACCTTTCAACACAAGAGAATCTCAAAGTGCTTTACATAAAAGACTAAACCCGACCAGATTTAAAACAAACTAAACATATTGGACATGAATTAAGATGAAAATAAATAAAAATAATAAGTGTGTTCAAAGCAAATTAAAAGTCAACTAAAAGTCCTTGGATGCTGAGAAGTAGGGCTGGATGATAATTCAATAACAATATATATCGATCGATAGACGTATATCGATAATAGAAAAAAAGGATCAATAAAAAGTAACATAGAATAAAAGTTTTCCTTTTGCATTCCATCCATGTAGATTAATACAAAAGTAATTTAAATCCTCCCAACCAATCACAACGCAGACCCAGGAACCAAGCTCCGCCCCCTTCAAAGAGTTCATAGAGCACACGTTCTTTTTTTCTTTTTATAAAACTTGCAGTTTTGGTAAAACATTTGTAGAATAAAGTGTTTAGTTTGAATTGAGTGTTGAACTGAACTCTAAATATCCAGGGCTGCACTTAAAATAAATGTTTTGATTTGTTGATAATTATCGATATCGATCAATATGATTTCTATTTTATCGATATGCTTGTTTTTCTATATCGTCCACCACTACTGAGAAGCATTTAGAATCCAGGCTGGCAGCTGATTCCAGATCAGAATTGGTTTACTAGTTTCTTTATTACATCACCAGTTTGTTTTTCTCTTCTTGTTTTTTCTATTCTTCTTTCAGCATTTTCTATATTTTGGTACATATGCAGAAATATATTTTTATAGAGGTGAACTGAATGATTAAGTCAGTTTAGTTTTGCTCCCTGAAGTCATATCTGACTTTTCCAAACCAAACTGTTTGTTTTCATGTGTTTTTCCTTTTGGTTCAAATTAAAAGTTTAATATTAACAATGATATGAAATTATTTTTTACAGTAATCCTTCATTACTTTAGTAGTGTCCCCTGCAATTAATTTTAATCTTAATATTATTTTATTTATTTTTTCCCCTATGTAATCTATTTTTAGCTCATGTGTAACAATAATGATTTGATTTCCATTTTAAAAACTAAATATTTTATTAGGGAACATTATTGAGAGGGTGGAAATGAGCGGTTGGGCTGCAGCTGAATGTGGTTTTGTCCAGGAAGAGGAAGACGGCGTGCGTGTGTGTGGATGGGGGGGCAGATGGACGGTGTTGGTGGGTTGCCAGAGCAGGAACTGTGAGCTTTGTTTTGGGAATTTTAGAGGAAAAAGGCGGGGAGGGAAGTCGGAGTGGGCGTCAGTGGAGCGGCTACATCCTTTTTCCTTTTTCCCAGTGCACCACCTCATTCACCTTTTTCCTCCTCCCGCTTTAACCTGACCCTTCCCTCTGTCCCGCTCATGAAAAGATATTACTGTTGCTGGATTCTTGCTCATAAGGCTGGAGGTTTTCCTCACTTTTACATACAAATTTATTTCCAGTTCAGTTTAATAGGATTTCTGTTGATATATTGATGAAAAGCAGGTTAGACCTTCCTTTCATTGGTTGTGACAGTCTACCTCTTCTTAAATGTGTGGAGTGTCCACTTTTACCTTGTAATTTATTAAAGCTTAAATTGGACTGATTTACATCTCTGAATGATAAACTAATATACATTGACTCCACCGGCCCAAACGGAGCAGTCCTCCAGTTGAGAACCATGACCTCAGAGGTTGAGGAGCTGACTCTCATCTCGTCTACTTCATCCTCAGCTATGAAGCTATGCATCGTGCTCTGGAGGTCTTTGCGGAAGACACCAACAGGACATCATTAGCCATAAAGAACAGAGACAAGCTTGATGTTCTCAAACACACTCCTCTCCAGGCCTACGCCTCTTAAATCCCATCCATGAACACCGCAGACAGCCCTGGTGGAGTCCTACACCTACAGAGTGCAAACACAGCTATTGGTCTGATTGTGACATACTGACACAGCACCTTGCAAAAACACCTGTTTTAAGCCTGCCCAGATCCACAAAACACACACAAAACACTCAACTAAATGCCCTGTAGCCCCTCAGTATTTACCCTGAACGTAAGGAACTGGTCCACAGTTCCACCCCCAGATGGACCGCATGCTGCTCCTGCTGAATATGTTGGAGCTTTCTTTCCAATGCCGTCGAGGAGTGAGATCCCTAGATGGCACACTCTCCAGTCCACTTGCATAGAAATTGGATCCAGCACCCGCTCGGTGTGCCATACCACAGGTGTCCCATTAAAGAGGCCTGTCTACTATGAGAGTCATGACATCCAAAGATTTACGCTTATAGGGAATCTTGTCCACTCTATGCACCGTGCCACTGGGGAACCTTTTGGCTACCTCAGCCACCTCTGGTGTGGTAATGGACCCTCCGTCCTCCAGGACCTCAGGCTTTCCCTTCTCCACGGAAGACTTAGTTTACTTTTTTAATCTTCCCTGACTGGTTAATCACTGAACTTATCCGGGCTTGGCCACACTGCAGCGCACCGGCTTACCACTGAGGTACCCCTAGGCTCGGTACTGGGACCGCTTCTCTTTACAATATACACCACCATGCTGGGCCAAATCCTCTGTTCCCATGGTTTTCTCTTACCACGACTATGCTGACGTTACCCTGCACCATCAGTTATTTTCACTGATGACCACAAAATGTCTACGAGATGCACAAATCTCGTAGTGTTTTTCTGACACATCCTGATGGACGATAGTCCACCATCTCCAGCTAAACCTCCGTTAAACTGAACTGCTTGTCTTCCAGTCCAAACTGACCTTACGCCACAATATTGGCATCCAAACTAAGTCCTCTCTCTTGTTCCATCAAAAGTAGGCAATAACCTGGGCATCATGTTTGATGTCCTGCTGACCATTAAACATCATGCTTCCTCCGTCATTCCATCATGCTGCTTTACAGTAAAAGATCAGGACGTACTTTACTCAACCCAAAGGGTTATGTCACTACGCCGCCTCTTCCATCGCCAAGGGATTGTCAGCTATCTGTGTGGTAACTTCACCACTGGGGAACGATGCATGGCCTACCGAGCGATAGCTGAACTGGGACATTCCTTTCTATCTTCAGGAAACTCTTAGAGGACCCAACTCTTCTGCTACCCTGCACTTCCTGCTGTGTTCTAAACCCATACTCCTGAAATTGGCTCCATCCAAATTCCCTTAATTACAGCTCCTTGACCATTCATGGGGCCAACAGGGAAAAACTAACTGCTGAACGATGCTACATACTAAGCTAATGTTAAATCACTAATCAAATGCTACATGCTAAGCTATTGCTACAGGCTAACGCTAATACACTGCTGTTTGAGAACAACGTAAAAAAGTTGAATACCCTTAATTATAGCTCCTAGCTTCTGCTCCTTAACCTTTCACAGGGTCTACAGTCAGAACTCTATCGTGAGAAGCAAAGGAGCTTCAGACTGCTGTGCAGTTTTTGACTCCGACGTCATTATGTGACGGAAACACACATTGTAGCGTCCCCGGCTAATAGATGGTCGGACTCTTTAACTGATGGTTCATATCCCTTTATTCCAACGGTCAATGTAGGTATTACATGAACTCACTAAAAGAAATTAGAAAATAGAAATACAATTACGTTCCAATAAACAGTCTTTTAAACCTTATAAACAAATTACCGTGTGAGCTTAGCTAAAAATAGATCAGCACGATGCTAAATTACCGTGTTAGCTTAGCTAAAAATAGCTAAGCACGATGCTAACACTTGATACTGCAAACATACTTTACTTATTTAAAAACAAACATATAACTCAAAACCGGACACAATATAATACGAAATAAGATACAAACCTTGTGCCCTTTTAGCCAGGAGCTAATATCCTTAAATAACCGTTTAATACTTTAATATGTCGACCGTTTTCCTTTTAACTTTCTCTACAGCTCCGAAAAACCGGAAGTACTCCGATAACCCGGAAGTCCTGAGATCTCACGAAAGCCCTTCAAAATAAAACGCTTCGTTCAACCATAAAGGAATCTTAATCTAACCTCGTTATTTTACAACACAAATTACACAGGAAAAAGAACAACAAATTAGATTACATTAAAAGGTAATCTACACACGTGGATAATGCGAGTCAGATTCGGGCCTACAGCCTTCTGAAAATGAACTTCAAAGAGCGAGTTCTCTTCTCTGCGAACATTTTCGTTAATTTCCGTGAGGTGGGCTGTGCTGATACATCATGTTATGCAAAGGATTGTGGGATACCTTATGGCTGCTTAGTGCCGGTAAGGGCCATCGGGAGATTCCTTGGCTAAACTTGCCGTGCGAGGAAGCATTCAGGTTCCTTTTCCTACCTCCTTCCTCACTGACTGCACTATTCAGGCAGCTAGAGTCCTGACCCTATCAGGGTCTTCTAAAGGAGCCATGATTTTCCTTCTAAGTATCTTTTTGTCAACTTTCATATTAACAGCATTATTAAATCCTCTCCTATAAGTCGCGTTGGATAAAAGCATCTGCCTAATGTAGAAACATGACCAGTTTTTCCAGAAATATTTCCTAAAATGTGGACTTGTACTTCTGAAGCCACAGTGTTCTGGTGAAAGTGTCATTATAATTTTATCGTTCACCATTTGTAACCGCCGTCTAATCGGGTGCTGTAATTACTGGAGAAGACCTTTAAAAGCCTTCAGTTTCATTTCCTCTCCTCTGCCGTCAGTAAGAGTAGAAATAAATTGTTTCTGGTTCTGGACTTTCACCAATGACTTTTATCACTACCTGAAACTTTACAGCATTACAGACACTTTTTGGCTCATATATTAAAATCTGGTGTCAAACGAGCCTTAAAAATTTTAAAAACTCCAAAGCAGCGGATGTCTTTCAACAGTTTCACTTATGATTAACTCATCGTTGAGCATCTTCTCCATTTCTCCGTTTTTATCTAAGCCCTGGTAACCATAGCAACGTCACTGTTTATCGTTAAAGTGAAGCAGGCAGCTTTAAGAATTTAAAAGGCTTTTATTTTGCCGGGAAGCGGCTCGCACGATGACGCGCAGAGGTCGCTTTCTTTGTTCCTCAGATCTTTTTTCTGGTCCTGTTTGGACCTGACTTGCAGCCTGTTTGCCGTTCTTTGTTTACTGTTGTGCAGTCGGGCCTTTGAAGGCATAAACACGCCGTCCTCCCTGCGTGCACGCCCAGGTTTTTTTTCTGCCATCTACACACATGTGGACATTTTAAACTCATGCTCTTATTTCTCTTTTTTTTTTTAACGTCAGACACAGGGCTTGTGTGCGAGTGCGAGCCCCAAACATGAGTCATTTCCTTCCCCACATGCTGCTGTGAATCACTCCTTCCTCCAGGGAATACGGGCTGTCTCCTCCCCCTCGCTTTCCTCCCTCCTCCCTGCCCTTCCCCCCCGTCTTCTCATGCGAGGCCCTGGAAAGTGTCTGCAGCAGCGTTCAGCCGGGGCGGGATGGAAAAAGGAGTTTTTTTTTTTTTTTTTTTTTTTTTTTTTAAGATTGATGCCCCAGGGTCTGGATTCGGGTTGCTCAGCCTCTCCGGGGAATCTGCTGGGAAAACGAGCGCAGTTCTTAGTCCTTCATTCAGACATTCATAAATTCAACATTTGTTTGTCCATCTGTAGGCTCATACTGTGTTGTGGCTCTAGAAGGGAGGGTTGTGTTATCTTGAAAATACTTCTTTGTTCTTTTAGATTAATTGTTAAAGCAAAATGAAACGGCATCATGTGTTTTCCTCCCAAAGCACCAAACTCTCCTGAGATCTTTTGAAACGGTCTTCATCTCCAGACTTTCTGTACGTCTTTCAAAGTTTCTCTTTAGACTCTGGCTCCTTTTTACTTGAACCATTCCTCGTAGCTGGGATTCATTTACAAAGATAACGTTGATGTTCTAAAGTTTATTGGGAATTCATGATTGTTCTGAATAACAAGAGCAGCAGGTACAGATTTATTGCTCCAAGAAAGGTTAAAGATCTTGTGGACAGACCAAAATACCAGTCAGTATTTTTTAGGATATTCTTGGTTGTAATAAAACATTTTATGAGGAGTAAAATATAATAACAATGATTTAATTTGACATAAGTCTAAGAGAAACAAGGACACACAGTTCATGCTGAAAGCTTTGTCCAATCGGACGTGTTTCTAATTTCCTCGGTTTGAGTAATTTTGCTCCGCCGAGATGCAGACAGCTTCGTCAAAAATATAACAGACATTTGATTTATTCTAGTAAATGTCAAGTCTGTCATATGAATTAAATCTCAAGTGGAAAACAATAAAGCAAAATGTTGTCGCTATACAAGCACATTAGAAAGAAAACATATAATAAAAAGTTCATATAAAAAAAGAGTTCCAAGTTGAGAGTTAAAAGTTGACTACCTCACTTACTAGCCTAAATGTGCATTTATCAAGCTAATTTGTTGCTGGGTTTTAAATCTCAGCTGTAAGTCTTCAGCCCCAAACAGGGACATTTACATAAAACTGTGTGAACAGGTTCTTCATTCTGCTGCCTGATGCAACTCAACATTTCGTCGATGTTATTATAATAATGCTAACATCCGTTTTTAGTTTACTGACGGTTTTGTGTCTTATATCAGAAAAAAATAGATCTTATAGAACATAAATATAACAATGTATAACCAAGCATTAAATGACATCCTCCTTGATATATTATGATTCAAGCTGAAATACCTTGTAGCATGATCTAACTGAACATGCTAATGCTAAATGCTAACTTTAATTTCCATTTTTTTTATTCTACGTTCCATATTATATTGAGAACAAAGTTTTTAATTTTAGATCTTAAACACACAGAGTTGATATCATCTTCGGGTTTTTCCCTTCCATCTGTTTCCGTCTAACCCTATCTTCTGCATTATCTCACACCAGCTACCTCCATGTCCTCTTTAACTCCATCCATAGATCTCCTCTCTGGTCTTCCTCTAATCCTTTAAGCCTCCTGTCTAGCAGTTTCAGCCTCAGCTTCCTTCTTCTGATGCCCTCACTATCCCTCCTTTGTACATTTCCAAACCATCTCAGTGTGGCCCCTCTAGCTTTATCTCCAAAACATGTAACATGAGCTGTCCCTCTGATGTAGTCATTCCTGATCCTATCTGTCCTCGTCACTGGCAAAGAGTCAGTTGATATATAACTGCACATTGATCAACATAAACAACCCTAAGCTTATTACTTGGGTCCTTCTCTTTGTATTCAGCATTTATATCTCAGTCCTCAGTCTGAAATATGCTCACTGAGAAAGGCCGACCATGGAGAGCAATGCTGAGTTTGGAATCCAAAACGGCTACAGCGAATACATGATGCAGTAAAATTAGCATTTTTTATGGTTTGTATCACGTTAAATCAGGGGCACACACAGTGCTAATAACAATTTTTATTGGTGAACAAATGAAGATACATGGTTATTGACTTGTTTTGAAAATAGTTATCAGTACGTTGCGGTACTGATTGTTAATTCTCACTGGTTGCCTGACTTGCAGGAAAAACATGCTCCAGTTGAATGTGACTTCATTCTCAGATCCAAACTCTGACATTTGATGCAACTTGAATGCTGCATATTAGACTAAGAACCTGAGCTGATCATGCATGCCGAAGCTAACATTAGCATGCTATCCTCCTCTGTTCTTCTAAATCAGAAAAAAACAAAACTTTTTAATGAAGAAATGTGTAAACAGTTGGTATAAAACTGAGTGGTAAACAACATCCACAGCTAAATATAGTGATTTTTGTCAAACTAAAAAGGCATTTGAGTCATAGCTCCTTTAGCATGCTAAAACCAAGATTAGCATTCTAACGCTAACAAAATCATGCTAACCTCTGTTGCAATTTTTTGTTGTATTGACATTTTCTCTTACAAATCAGAAAGTAAATATTGATACATAAAAAAATTATTTTATAAATCAGATAATAAACATTTTACAGAACAAATATCTGCATAATACCTGAGTTTTTATAAAACTGAGCAGTAAATGGCATCCACAGTTAACTATTGTGCATGTGTCAGACAGAAATGCACCACAGTCTGAGGTGATTGAGAATGCTAAAACTAACCATAGCTTTACTTTACTTAATTTTTTTTTTACTTTATTTTTTTATTTAAAAGGGGACAGTGTACATTAATCAACATTAAAACAATGTAGTTTTAATGTTAGCTAAAAAATCCTAAAAAGTGCTAATTTTCATCGGTAGTCCCCCAGCCAGGTGTAAAAAAGGCTACCTTAAAAATAATCGCAAGTATAAAATCACAAGATAAAATTACAATGCCAATTACATAAAAAAACATTATGGTTAAGAAATAAAAAATAATTATAAATTATTTAAATAATGCTAACCTCTGTAGCTGTTTTTTTTAGTTTCATCTTATTGAAAATTTTGTTATCTTAATCAAAAAAGAGAAATATTATGGAACAAAAATATAACGTATCCACATCTTGAGATTACCGAGCTGACTGAGCAGATTGAAGTTAATGATTGCATGCTTACGTGTACCTCTACATTTTTGTTTCTTTTAAGAACTAAAATAACAATATTACCATTCATTATGAAGAAATTTAGAAAATATTGAGTATTTAGAAATTATAATGTCTGTACCATTTCTTCGATTAAACTCAAATCTTTATAACCTCTGCAAACAAAAACCTAAAAAGTTTTGAAGGCTCTGTAAAATTGTATCGATCAGAAGGTGAAATGAATATAATGTTAAAGTAGATTAATAGTTTAACTATTAAAATTTTTAATTTTTACCTTTTGTGGGTTTAGATTACAAAACGGTTGAAAGACAATGTTTTGTGGCTCTTATGTAATATTTTAATTTAATCTTTCATTTGCTAATGCAGTGAATGATGACTTGAATCTTCACGGTATGAATTAGTTATAGCGGCTGCGTCTCTTCAATGTTTCATCTCTTTGGTCTGCAGATGAAGACGGGTCCATTTGCTGAGCACTCCAACCAGCTGTGGAACATCAGTGCTGTTCCTTCTTGGTCCAAAGTCAACCAAGGCTTGATCAGGATGTACAAAGCAGAGGTAAAACTCATCATTTTCCCTCTTTCGCTTCCACTGATGAGCATTTAATGATTCATCAGGCTGACAAAAGGTTTGATGGGGAGCCGAAACAGCTTCTACCTCCAAAAATAAAAAGTTTTGTCTACAAAAGCAGTGCATTGCCATGGAACTCCACAGTTTCTGCGTGGCTGCTCAAATTTCTCAGAAATGTTTTGGCTGAAAAAGAGTTCAGCTTTGCAAAAAAAAGAAAAAAAAAAGGTTATTTTTGGTAGAATTGCTCAATCCTGAACAAGCGGTGTTCTAAGCCTAACATCATGGCTTCCAACTGTGATGGGGGAAAAAATGTGAAAAGAGTGCTTTACTTCAACATTTCTTCCAACTGCACATAAATTAGGACAAAAATCAGACATGGACGTTTATAAAATGTCGTTTGTATGCAAGTCTTTTAATAAGAGAAGTCATAATGAAGGTTTTTCCAGCAGATCATTATCAAGTCAGAGAGAGACAGTTTTGTAACACAGAAGAAAAAATCTTTTCTGAACAGATTTGACTTTTTTTTTTGTAAAAATAACTAATTATTCTTCCTCCATGTTGCTTGTTTTTACCCCTAAGTAAAACTGAGCAATGATTCAATGCGTGACCTGCGGAGAAGGTGCAGAACTGTTGCTGTTTAGTAGTTTTCTATTAATCTCGACTGAGGCATTTAATCATTAGTCTATTGAAACCAGCTAGTTTTTGTTGTTAACGTTTAAAGACAATAAGTCCACTTTTTCTAAAGATCCTATTTGAAAGCGTGTATTTTCAATTTATCCTTTTTTCAATTAAAGTTTTTTCTTCAACCACCACCTTAAAAAAGTTCAAACATTGTTTAAAACTGGTGTGTGTAGTTGTGTGATTTTTATGATTACCTGGGTCCACCTATAGGTGGCACTATAACCAGGGTCAGTGCACTTTGGCTTATAACTTTTTACATCCCCTCCTTTGGGCCACACCTATTACTTAATTAAAATTTTGTGAATGCTTGTTTTGGAGTCTTCTTCGATAATTCAAACCCTGTTAGCATAAAACTTTGCACCATATATTTACCTTTGGAGCTTTGCAAGGCCTTTGTTGGGCAGTAGTATAAAGCCTGATTACTGCACATTACTCCAGACTTTTTGAATTGAGAAAGCTTCCTGAATAGGAAACGTCTTCAAACTACGGAAAACAAGTCCAGTTGCTTTGTTTTTTACTCTTTTTGGGATGACTTTGCAGGATTTGTACAAAAACAAATTGGTTGGCAGAGAAAAGGCTTTTTGGTTCAACTCATGAAATTATGCTAATATGAATATCTACTGCCCAGGTAGATGAATATCTTAAAGAGAAACCCAGTTTCAATAGAGTACTTTGGTAAATCTTATTTACATATAATTCTTCAAATAAAATTATAGAGCCAATAAAGCCTTTTAATACTTTTTTGAGTATTGTTGTGTGTGAAATCAAATATTTAGAAAGATTATTTCCTAATAGTCTTTATTCTAAACATACATGACCTGATTAAGATGTTGCTGGTTAGTTTTCTGACATCCACTTTTTTTGTGAAATTCTTATTTTTCTTTCACTGGGATACAAACAGATCAGCTTAGTGTGTCTCATTCACAAAAACGAGCAGAAATGAAGGTAAACGTGTTTACGCGACTTCTTGTCCGGCCGCTGAGGCGCTTTCGGCTTTTACTGCTTGAGCAACGGAGGTCCTGAAAGGAGCCGGAGAACAGGATCCCTTTGAGTGAAGCAGCCAGACGGGCCGAGGCGAGAGGCAGGAAGGGGTTAAAGCAGGAACGGTGTGTGTGTGTGTGTGTGTGTGTGTGTGTGGGCGGATGGGGGTGGGATGGGGGGGATGTCTAAGCCCGTTCTCCCCGCCTGCATGCCCACATCCTGTGTTTTCCAGAGCAGCCTGCGAGTCTTCCCAAAGAGCTGAGGGGCCAAGCTGTCTGCCGTTCCCTTCCCCCTCCCCGTTGCCTTCATTAAATCCTCCCTCCCTCTGTCCCGACCTTCCTCTCAGCCTGAAGCAACCATCAGCAGACTCGCATTCCTCGCTCCCTTTCCCTGGCCCCACACAAGGTTTCAGACCGAGCTGAAGACCAAAGCTCCCAGTCCAACCGGAGTTCAGTCCTGATGCAGGAACAGAGCAAGAAGAACTTTATTATCCGCTAATTTCAGCAGGATTTACTACAAGTTAGGAAAAAATACTGCTCGTGCTCCTCCTGTTGTTTATAAATCACATAATCTGAGTCCGAACGTCGCTCTGTGTGTTTAGGAAACGCCACATTTTAACAGCAAAGAGTCTTCTTGTATTTAGACCCAAACATACTCTGATTTCTTCCTCCATCCATTTGTCTAATAAACATTAAAGGATAACGTCATAAAAATGTACCAAAGAGTTAATTCACAAAACTGAACATCTAGTCTGATTGAACGGGACGACCATTGGCTACGGTTGGCTCGGTGGACGAGGCGCTTAATGGCTTACTCTGAGGTTAACGAGCTAAGAAAATACATTTTAATCAAATGTTTAAAACACATATAAATAATTGCTATTTTATCAAGTTTTCATACTTTAAATCAAAAGTATGCTACAACCACGTTGGAGGCTAAAAACCTAAACTTTAACACTTTAAACATTTCTTTCTGTCAGTTTTAGTTTGTTTGATCTCGTTTATTCATGTTTACCCGTATGATCAACTCTAATTACTGAGCCCATTGCAGAAAATAATTAAATCTTACTGGTGGCCAAGATAAGCGGAGCTTTTAGCTAGGCTAATATGTAGCCTGAAGTAAATGGCGACAGTAAAGACCAAGACACAGCAAACCAAACTTCATCAAATGAAGTCGTAGAAATTAGATCTGGTTGAAGGGAATGTTGCCCTGCAAGGTAAATTTATCTGTGTAGTACATTTCAGTACAAAGACAACGCAAAGTGCTTTACATGATTAAAATATAGGAGAATAAAAAAAGCATAAAAGTGTGAATAAATTTAGAAAAAATGGAACTAAAAGCAAATATTAAAATCAGTTGGTCTACTAACTTGATCTATTGATGTTTCAGTAAAACAGTTTAACTAGAACAGTTGAAATCCTGAACAAATGTGTTTTTATCTTGATTTAAAGGAACTCAGGCTTTCAGCACTTTTCCAGTTTTCTGGGAGTTTGTTCCAGATCAGTGGAGCATAGGAACTAAATGCTGCTTCTCCATGTCTGGTTCTGGTTCTGGTTCTGGTTCTGCAGAGCAGGCTGGAGCCAGAAGACCTGAGTGGTCTGGAGGGTTGATGCCCTGATAACAAGTCTGTGATGGATTTAGGTGCTAATTCAGGGATTTATAGACTAACAGAAGGATTTTAAAGTCTATTCTCTGAGAACCAGGGAACCATGGAAGGACTTCAGAACCGGGTCCATGTTCTCTACGTTCTTAGTCTTAGTGAGGACTTCAGAACCGGGTCCATGTTCTCTACGTTCTTAGTCTTAGTGAGGACTTCAGAACCGGGTCCATGTTCTCTACCTTCTTAGTCTTAGTGAGGACTTCAGAACCGGGTCCATGTTCTCTACGTTCTTAGTCTTAGTGAGGACTTCAGAACCGGGTCCATGTTCTCTACGTTCTTAGTCTTAGTGAGGACTTCAGAACTGGGTCCATGTTCTCTACGTTCTTAGTCTTAGTGGAAGGACTTCAGAACCGGGTCCATGTTCTCTACGTTCTTAGTCTTAGTGAGGACTTCAGAACTGGGTCCATGTTCTCTACGTTCTTAGTCTTAGTGGAAGGACTTCAGAACCGGGTCCATGTTCCATTCAGAACATGGACCGGTGTGCTAGAAATTAAGCATGGTATGACCATATTTCTATAACTTTAGCTGTGTGTACATTTTTTGCCTTTGTAATTTATATTTAGCAATCTAATGAACTCGAAGGAATTAATCTGCATCACAGAATAACACAATTTTGCACGTTCCGCTTCCAAGTTAGTTTAGCTATTAGCGACGTTATACGCTAAGCTATCAAGGAGTTTGAAGCTGGAAAAATTAATATATAATTTCAGCTGTGTTGTAACTAGCAACCGTATCAGTCACTGTTGGTACATGTCCCTTAAAGTCATTTGGAAAGTAAAGCTTGAGTAAACTGCTGATATGAACCTCTATTTAATTTTAGATCTTATTTTTTTAAATAGCTAATTCAGATAAAAATATGTTGGATGCTAAAAGCTAAAATGAGCAATGACCTGTACTTTTTGTAAATCTAGGGTTTCCTTCAGAAAATGGGCTAATCCTGGCAGTAGATGTGCATCGAGCTAATAACAGCTAGCGCGTTAGCTATTTTGACCGGGAGGTTTTCTCCCAGAACTTTACTCACCGTTTTATGATATAGGGGAGGAGCAAAGCCAGGCTTGTAATACACTGGGGGAAACCCTGCTAGCTTACTCTACCTTTTTCATTTACTCAGGTATGTTATTAATTTCATGACTGTGAGGATAAGCAATATAATTATAAAATCTTGCAGCAGCCAAGATAAGCTAAGCTGTTAGCTAGGCTAACAATAGGCCTAAAGCTAAATCAATTAAAAATAATATGCCATTGTCATTGACAACTGTATCAGCTTTTCTTTAAATAAGTTTTAGAAAGATGTGAAAATCTATTTATTTGGCTTTTTGTGCATGAGAGGCTAAAATATAAACATAAACCAGATTGATGCTTTTTGGTACATTTGTTTTCTTCTATTATTTTTACTTTCATACTCTTATTAAAAACAGTCAGGAGCAGATGTGAAAATCTTCTTAATACTTATTTTTTTGTTTGACTTAAATTGGGAAAAATTAAACAGTGACTAATTTAAGGGCAGTTTAAATAATATCTTAAATGATGGATGTTTATGAGAATAAACGCTCTTTTCTCTGGGGCGTTTTGCCTCTACAAACAGAACATTGATCAAGTATCGGTTCAGCCGGCGGGTCTCTGAGGCGTGCTTTTCCACCCAGTTCTGCCTGGATGATCATGACCTACAGTGTCACGGCACAGACAGACTGAGTGTTCCCCCAGCCGAGCCTCCCCACCCCCACAGCAGCCACCCAGCCCAGCAGACCCCCACTGCCGCTCCCCAATAAAAACGGCTCTGTGGCGGTCCACACAAAGAGTCTCTGCGCCGCAGACCGTCCAAACACGCTCAAAGGGAAAGAGCAGCAGCACCGGCCACAGGTCAGCGTTAACATGCTGGGCCGAAGGTCTCCTGTCTCGTTAGCGGGGCCCGATCCAGCCCATCGTTAGGTTCTCCTTTAAAGCACGCAGACTGTCCTTAAATCTTCTAAAATTATCTTGACCAACAGTTTTTAGGCCTTCTGGACGTATTTCTGAGTTTTTCTTTGAACTCTGGCAGCTTTTGTTTTTTGCCTTTGAACCATTTTGAGATAAATATTTACTTTTATGCAATATTACTCAGACCTATGGATCATCAGGAATAAAAAAAATTAATAAATTAGAACAAAAGAACCAATGTTGTTTCCACATCTAACAGCCTGCTAATTTTAAATGAAATGTTTCGGCTCTTTATTCTCCGCAGCCTTTCACAAACACAACTTTTAATTCGTTTCTATAGCAGATGTTTAACAGAACGATAATTTATCTCTCATGTCTTTAATGGATTTTTAATTTTTTATACAAAGTAAATCTCTGAGCAAATCCTGCAGATTAGCTGTGGACAGTTTTAAGGCCTGACACTTTTATCCTCCGTGTGTTTGTTTTTATTACATTTTTATTATGGCTGCATAATAGATCTCAAATGTATCACCATATTAGTATAACATATTAATATTAATCTAGCTAAGACTTGCAATCTTTACAGTTTTATTATTCATTTGCATACCAATAAGATATTCAGTCAGTTGGAGTCGCAGTGCAGCAGCGCTTATGGGGCAGATGCTAGTCGGCAAAATGTTAAAGTAAGTCGCAAAGTAAACTGAAAACCTTCTAATGAAAGAATGGAGTCAGCAAAACGTTGATTTATCGTAGCTGATATTGTTTCTTTAAGAAGAAAATTTGTGCTTTTCTGTTGTGGTGAAGCTATAATATTGTTTAGGAGACGTTTAGTTCCAGGTTCTGAAAGGAGACTTACTAAGTTATATTTAGAACGTTCTTTTGCACAACACAGAGGAAGGTTCTTGTTCTTCATGAATATTTTCACCAAATAAAGCAAAAAAAAAACCTTTGAAGTTTAAACATCTCAGCTTTTTGAGGCCAGGATGTCTCTGATCCTGTTGGACTCGCCTTCACTGATGCGACTTTAGACTTTGGTGCTGCTTGGACCGACCGTCACACCGTGGATCACGGTGGTCAGACGGATCAGTACTCCAGATGAAGTACTGAAATGGAGCAAAGAGGAAGAGGAGTAGCCAGTGGTAAGCAGTCCCTGCAGCCAGGCCCTGTGATTGGAAGTGGTTGGATCATGGTATGGGCTTATATCTGGGCAAAGATCATTTCCACTTCTGTGACGGCAGCATTAGTGCAAAAAGGTCCTGCAGAGATTCTGCTGCCTTCCACACACCGTTTCCTTCCTGAGACCTCCACGCGTTTTTCAGCCTGACGATATAAACCACACTGCAGAGGCCTGAGTGAGGATGAAGGCGTACGGCGGCTGGACTGTTCCCTGCAGAGAGGGTTGAAGATTTGAACGGCTGGAAATGGGACGACCTAAAATGTTGTAACATGATTAAGTTTCACGTTTCAGAAACGAATCAGCCTCATATTCTGTCAGAAATCAGTCAGGGACAGGAATCATCTTCCTTTGCATGGAGGGATCTTGTATTTTCCCCAGGATTAGAACACGTAGCATAAATCAGGGATATTTACACTTCAGCTTGAAGTATATTTAAGTTTCCATTCATGCGTTTGGCTGATGCTTTTGTCCAGATTGATACGAAAACTAACAATAAGCCAGGCCGAAGGACACCAACCAGTCTGGGTTTGTCCGACGTGTCGGTGTAGAAACAAGAGGAGAAAAACAAGGCTCTCCAGTTTATAGCCCCGTTTTGCCTTTTATCACTTCCTACTTGCATGTTATTAAAAAAAAACATTGCAAATACATTAACTTAAACCATCCCATGTAAATCTAAAGCTCACATAATTTTAATTTGTGTATATATATGTTTAGAAACCTTTAGATTACGTCTCGGTTTAATTTATTTTGGTTTGACTGAATCTGAAAAAGTTTTTAATGATTGAAGGTCGGAACAAAATGTCTCCCTGACGGGTCCAGAGTGACACACGGACGGTATGAATTTTTCTGACTGTTGATGAGACCCTTTCACACCTGAAAAGGTGGAACAAAATGACTAAAACTGCAAAGGTTTGAAATGAAAAAGGGACAAAATGACCAGCAGCCTAGTTTTACTCTACAAATGATTGCTTTTTAATTCACAATAGTGTCTAAACTGATAATTATCTAACATTTATTAAGCGTTTATTGGTCTCTCTGGAGCCCAAAATAAAGGAGTTTGTGGCCTAAACTAATATTTGTAAGTGAGCAAACTTTACTTATTTGCCACGTTTTAACATAGAAAAAAGAAAAACCAGCTAGAACTCGTCCCATCAGCTTTCATCACCAGAACCACAGTGATGGACCAGGAAGTCTGAAACAGAAAATGTTCTGGCTGGACGGCCACCGAGTTCACACCTTTATGGAGTCGGACTCTCGACTCCAGAGGGGTTTTTAGGTGCTGGGAGAAGGAATGGAAACGTTTTCTGTCTGACGCTGCAGCCTGGAATGCTGTGAGCTTCTCCCAGCATCATGTTCTCCATCCATGAGGAGCGCTTTGAGCTCCTGGTGATAAACCGTCTCCTCTCTCTGTTCTGCAGTGTTTGGAGAAGTTCCCTGTGATCCAGCATTTTAAATTCGGCAGCCTGCTCTCCATCCAGCCGGCGAGGCCTTGACGCTCCGTGACCGAAGGAACCAACCAAGATCTCCACAGCTCACCTTTTCCCTGCAGCCCTCCCAACAGTAGCTAATTCCAGCTGCGTCGTCTGACACATGCATTCCCTCATGAGCACGCATGCCGTTGTGAAAGTTTGCAGACATCCATAACTTTCCTGCTCAGCATGTCGTTGATGACCTCGGACCCTGGAGCATCTGCGGACTTTTGTCTTATTTATAGGAAAGGTTCAAATCTAAGTTTTATTTTTTATTATTTCTGAATGTGTGATCATGAATGCTGCAGTATTCTGATTTAATAACAGCTTCATTCATGCCGGGTGGCCGCTATTTATGAGACTGTTTAGAAAATCTTTTCATTGTCTTTTTTTTGTTTTGCTTCTAAGGCCAAAGGTTTAAATTTAGCTGAAATACCACCCAGCCTCCGTTCATTGGTTGAGAACCGACTGTAGGCTGATAATAGAACCATCAATGTAGAGTAGATACAAAACTGCTAGACTGACGAGGTTTAGATGGAGAATCTCTGCATGTAATTCCACTTTTTCTGTTTTCTCATCACTGTCTTAATAAAGCCCCACAAATAAAGTAAAAACAAATTATATCAGCAAAGTGTTGATAAATATTGTCATTAAAAGAATAAAACAAACATAGTTTTGTGTTTTCAGTTTCTGTTAAAGGTATACTATGCAACCGGGGTTGATTTTCCAGCGAGGCTCCCCCCAGAGGGTGAAAGTAAAAGTGCACTGTCGTAAAGATGCTCAGCTGTTCTGGTTTCTCCGTCAAGCCAGGCGCGGTTGTTTTGAGCTTAGCAGACAGGCGAACGCAACGAAAAGTCGAAAATCAGGTTGTTTTTTTTTTATCCAACATCAGGGTTTCCCGCAGCACTACCGCCTCGCCAACATTCAAAAAAAAAAAAAAAAATAATAGGAAAAAAAACTCGATATGCTTGCATGTTTATTTGACGTTAACACGCGGTTCTTTGTTGCTTTTGCGCGTGCATATAGTGAATGGCAAGGAAAAAACACATGGAGTTCTCGCCGTAAAGCAAAACCGACTCTCGCGGTCTAGCACGAGGGCTCCTGCAATTGAAAGTGCGGTATTTCCCCCACAGACCACCAGGGCGGCTGAGAAAACCTTTGTTCGACCTGAAATGACTCATTTAATCATCCAAAACGGTATGGAACACATTAATTAACTGAAAAATGTTGCATAGTATGACTTTAACACATCTACATGATGTTTGAATTACAATCTCTGCACATGACTGCTGCGTCAAAAAGTGAAAGTATTTCCCCGCCCCGCCACTAGGGGCGCTGTGTTCTTTGAAACTCGATATGTTGATGCAAAGAAAGACTCCCGGCGTAAAAAGGCGTTACTGCTGAGTTGTGCTGCGACAGCGGAGAACGCCACGTTTTAAAAACGTTGCACCCATAAGAACCCGTTTTTATGAGAAAAACGTGCCGTTAGGGTGTGCACGTGCTGCAGAACCCAAAAAAAAACATTTTCACCAAAAGACGTCTCATACACAAGGCCTTAGAAAGCACAAAGTTCCTAACCAACCCTGACCTCCAATCCATTATGGCTGCAGCAATAACCGTTAATTCAAAGTTTACATGGAACAATTCTCATAGCTTTCACTTAAAGCCAGACTCTAGATGTTCTTCCTTCAGAGATGGAGTGGTGAGGTTGAAGGCAATTTACGGCTACGCCTTCAGGATGCCAACGGATCGGCGTTGTTGGTCCATCTGAACCAGCAGAGCTGCTGACAATCACTGGTTCCCTGATAACAGCTTCACTGTGTGCCATAGATCTGTTCGGGCTGCGGCTGTCTGACTTTTTATTATCGATATATTGTAAGTTTATCCTCACAACTTCCACAGGAGATCAGATTAAATGTAGGAGCCAAGAGATGCTACGTACAACTAAAAACTCAGACCGGTTTGATGACATATGAGCAAAGACGAGTAACTTAAAGGAATTTCTTCTTCCATCTGACAAATTTAACAAATCATCTATATATATATCTATATATATATATGGGAACCAAATAGAATTTTTATTCCCATTAAACCTTCTTTACTCTCCTTTGGAACCACTGTGTCCTGACATTTTCAACCTCTGCACTGAATTCTGCTCCAATCAGCCTCTTTCTGCTCAGAGCGAGCCTGTTTTCGGTTTGCGTCCCTCAGCTTTATCTGAAACAGACTTCACTCTGCTGACCGAGAGATGAACCTACTGAGGCAGATGGAGTCTGAGATGAACAGGGGGAAAACTGTTGAATTTTGCATGAGAAGGTCTACTACAGTATTCTGTCATGTGGAGGAAGACCTCAGCGTAGATGCGGTTACCAAAAATAAACTCTACAACCTTTACGGGTCCCGGTTGCTTTTTAAACTGAGCGTTAGTCTTCACAGAAGAAGTGGAAATCCCCCTGACTTACAGGATGTTGAACTGCTGAGGGAGTGGAGCTGACGGCACCGACCCAATGTGACTGGGGGACTTTACACAAAGGTCCATTCAAAACCTCAGCTGTTTCATTCCAGATCAAACTTCTGCTGCAGAACCACCAAGCTGAGTGGAAGCTGGAGCGATCCTTTCTCAGATAAACTCCTTAAATGTGGTCCAGCTAGGAGAATTTTGACCTGGTGTTTGAATGTTTTTAATTATTTATCAGCCAATTTCTCATGATGCCCCAGTTACTGAAGATTTCTGGGGCTAAACTTTTAACCTTCATTTGAAGGAAAAAGTATTTCATCAAAAAAAAACAGTGAACTGTCTTATCGGTATCATCAAGGAACAGAGAAGATACCAACAGATGAAGCATGGAGACGTGTCCAGGGCAGGGAGACATGATTGTGTCTGTAAACCATAGTTTGCCTTTTTGTTTCTGTGGTGAATACCAAATTTTAGTTTTAATAAACATAAGCTTTACAATAAATTTTAAAATATTTTAGTGAAAGTAAAAGAAAACTGCAATATTTGACAGGCTCTTTAAACGAAAGTGTTAGGGTTAGTATTTAAAAACATGTTTTATTGTAAAGTATAACAAAAAGAACAAAAACTGAATTTGAATTCTCATTTTTAGCTAAATAATTAGGGCTCATGCTCAGCTAATGCTAACAGTAAAGTTTTAGATGTTTATCTTCGGCATAAAGCTAAAGTCTAATTTAGTCAAACATTAGCATATAGCTTTAGCTATCTGTTCAATTTCAGAACAATAATATAAAATCATTGTTTTGGTTTGAAACTATATTTGGTCTAAAATAAGTTAAGCTTAATCAAAATTTAGATAATTGTTCAAAATATACCTATACTTTAAAAAAATAGCAGAAATTTAGCTAGGTTTTGCTACTAGCATTTTAGGCTAGCCTGCTGTTCAAATTTAGCACATTAACTGATACATTTCATTAGAAATAACTGTTTTGTTTTAAAACATTTTGGCTAACAAGTTAAAATTACAACTAACTTAAAACACAAAATTTAACCAACTCTTTAGTTAGGGTTAAAGTTTAGCCAAAGTTTTAGCAAACAGTAAAAGGTTTTAGGTGTTGTTTTATCTTTAATTTAACAATTAGCTTTAGCTTCCTGTTAATTTGAAATTATGATTTATTTGATTAAAAACCTTTGGTAATTGTGGTACAAAAAAGAAGTAATTAACTTATTATGAACTAACATATCAACAGCATAACCTATAACTTAATCTTTATCCTAAGTTGAAATTTAGAAAGCGCTAATTGGGTTTTGCTAGCCTTAGCCTAGCTATTGGTCCAAAGTTAGCACAATATTTTGAATATTGATTTGGTCGTTTGTTAAGAAACTGTATTTTGGTGAAAATGTAAACACAACTAACTTAACTAACATAAAAAAACACCATCTAATATTTGAACATTATTTAGTTAAAAAGTAGAAACTAGTAGTTAAAATTTACCAAACCTTTACTCAACCAGATTAAATATGATTTGTTCAATAACCACGCAATAAAGCAAAGCAGATACATAAATCTAAACAAAATCTATTTTTTGTTTAGCTAGGTTTTGCTACTAGCATTTCGGGCTAGCCTGCTGTTCAAATTCAGCACATTAACTGATACATTTTATTAGAAATAACTGTTTTGTTTAAAAACATTTTAACCGACTCCTTAGTTAGGGTTAAAGTTTAGCCAAAGTTAGCAAACAGTAAAAGGTTTTAAGTGTTGTTTTATCTTTAATTTAACAATTAGCTTCCTGTTAATTTGAAATTATGATTTATTTGATTAAAAACTTTTGGTAATTGTGGTACAAAAAAAGAAGTAATTAACTTATTATGAACTAACATATCAACACCATAACCTGTAACTTAATCTTTATCCTAAGTTGAAATTTAGAAAGCGCTAATTGGGTTTTGCTAGCCTTAGCCTAGCTATTGGTCCAAATTTAGCACAATATTTTGAAGATTGATTTGGTCGTTTGTTAAGAAACTGTATTTTGGTGAAAATGTAAACACAACTAACTTAACTAACATAAAAAACACCATTTAATATTTGAACATTATTTAGTTAAAAAGTAGCAACTAGTAAATAGTTGAATTTTGCCAATCCTTTACACAACCAGATTAAATATGATTTGTTCAATAACCACGCAATAAAGCAAAGCAGATACATAAATCTAAACAAAATATATTTTCTGTTTGTTTATGCTTGTTTATGAAATCTTGTTTTGGTCCATGCTCTGATTATAAAAATATGGCCCATTTTGGCTGATCTCACTTGGACCAACCTGCCTGTCAAACCACCCTGAAGGAAAATGAGAAACTAATACTGGCATTATTAATAAAAGCCTCTCGTCTCTGTTGTATCCCTGGAAACAAAACCTAAACACTAACAGCAGCCAGGCATCCTCCACTCCTTCAGTTGTTCCTTTCAACGTGTTGCTCAACAGTGCGTGAGGCCTGTTCTGCTAATGTTCTGCTCCAAAAGCTGTGCTGGAGTGGCAGCATTGTTAGGAAACCCACAAGCTTTCTGGAGCGTCTCTCAGACCAATTTTCTATAATTCTGCCAGTTTTTCCCCAGAACCTCAGCAGGTAAATGCTGCCTGAAAGCCCAGAGTTGCTGTAGCCGGATAAATGTGAGCAGAGAGCCGACTTTTTGGGGCTCACTGGGAGGAATGATTGGAATGGGACAGCTGCGCCGACCCGTTTGGACATGTCTGCGCTTGAATCGCAGCTTTCCACGGAGGCAGATTCTGAAACGGGATGCAGCTGTAGATGAAGATGGCGAGGAGCGTTTTCCACGGATAAAACATACAATGGCAACAGATTAAACTTCATTTAATTATGTCCTAAAACATCTGAAGAGTCCAGAAAGTGGCTGGAGATTACAACCTCTCCAAAGTCCACATAGAGTTATAACTGCTCTTATGTTAAAAAATAAATGTACAATAAAACTGAAGAAAGATATTAGAATTTTTTTTTTTAAATAGTGAATAATCTGCAATTTTCATGGTCTCTGTTTGCAGGGTTAAACCAAAGCAGACTGAGATATGGCAGCTCAAACATGTTTGATCATAGAATAGAATAGAATAGAATAGAAATCTCCTTTATTGTCCCCCAAATTCAGGTTTAATAGCAGCAAAGTGAAAGGCAGATGGAAGCATGCCAATTCACACAAAGGTAAAAAAATAAAATAAATAAGAATCATAGACTAAGAGCAAATTTACAACAAAGAAAGTCATACTGTACAGTTAAATAAAATAGTGTACTCTTAATTAAAGAAATGTGCAACTAAATAGGCAGATTTAATGTTTATAAAGTCTAACAGCTGCTGGGAGGAAGGATCTGTGATAACGCTGCTTAGGGCACAGAGGATGCAGCAGTCAGTCACTGAAGATCCTCTCTAGACGTATTATAAGAGTAATTATAAGAACCTTAATTATTCAGTGTTCCTTCAGCTGATCCAACCTCTTCCTGGGTGTGGCCAGCAGGTCCGTGACCCGGTTAGGAACGCCACAGAAGCAGCAGAAATGATCCTTAGCATGCAGATGAGCTGCCGCCTGGTTCTCTGTGTGCCGTCAGGATCACATGTGGGTGGAGATTTCTGCCTCATGAATATTCAGCAGCTGCTCTGTGATGAACAGGCATGCCATGCTGGGTGTGGTCTATTTGTTTTAATATGCTAAATCATTTTTTTGCCCTTGCATCCCTCTGGGTTCATACTTAGAAGCGTAAGTAACTGCATGTTTACAGCTCTAGATCAGTGGTGTTTTTGTTGGTTTTACTGTTTCTAGTTTATTCTCCAGATGTTCTCAACACCTGCATGATCAGCATCATGTTGACCTGACATGCAGCACATCTGGAAACAGAAACCAGGCCATAATACTGTTGAAGTTCGTTCCTCCACAGTCACATGAAAAGTTCCACTTAGCTTTAAACCAGATGCCATTTTCAGTACGCCGCCATCTGTATGTTTATATTTTATACTTCATTCATCAGTGTTTTTGTTGTTAACTCATATCTGCCTTGTGTGCTGCCGTTAGTTATCAGCTAAATGAAGGTTAAATGATCGGCTTTCAGAAGCAAGACTAGAATTTTTGCATCTTCCTGACGACAAAATATTCCTAATTTTTTTACAATATTGAACGAATGGAATGGAACGTTCTAGAAAAACATTTTGTTAGGTATTGAAAAGACATGTCCTAGTCAAAGTTCTGGAGGACATAGCAGCATTATTGCAGATCCTTCCTCCCAGCATCACTCCTCCCAACAAACTCAAAAAGTTTTCACATCCCTGCTGTCTCTCCACCAGGATTTTCACTTCTTTTAAATAATTTGTAGGTTTTTTTAATACCTAAATATACAAACACGTTTTAAACATTTTTTTTAAGCGCCGGCGATCCACTGTATATACATCATGCACCTTTTCCTCCTTTTGGCTTCTTTTGATTATTGAGCCGATGTGACACGTCAATTTCTCCACTGTGAGATCAATAAAGTCTATCTTATCTTATCTTATCTTATCTTGAGTTATCCTTCTCAGTTGCACACTTCTATAATTGGCGTATGCTATTTTAATAACTGTGCAGCACTTGTTTACTGTAAATGTTCCCCCTACAGTCTTATTCTCTGTTTTTATATTATTTAGCTTTGTGTGGATCGTCTTCCTGCTGCTGTTAAACCTGAATTTCCTCTCTGAGGAGCAATGAAGGAGGCGCGGGGAAAGAAGCAGAAACCGTTCAGTGGGTCACTAAACGTTTGAAAAGGGACGGCAACACGCAGGTTTTTGGAGGAAGTCGGTGAATTCAGGGATTTGAACCATAAACCCTCGTTTCTCTGCTGTTTCTGATGAATTATAGAAACCTTCCAGGTTTATCTCACAGTAACTTCAGCAGATCTTTGCAGATGAAACGAGATTTTTCTAAATTAGACGAGCAGATTTCCAACTTTGCTGAGGTCTACTACAAAGGATGACGCCCCCCCCCCCCCCCCCCCCCATCCTCTCCTCAGACCTCCATCAGACCTGGCTGACCACTACGGTCCTCCCCCTCCCACAACACCTATTCCCTGCAGCCCACCCCCACCTCATCACTCCTCTCTGCTGTCACATGTGGCCTCCTCCCCCCCCCCTCCCCCCCCCCCCCCCCCCCCCCCGCCTCCTCACAAAGCCCTCCCCCTCCCCTCCTCTCTCTGTTGTCTCCTCCACCTCCCCCTCAGCCTTTCTTTACCCCCTCCTCAAACAACCCCCCCCCCCACCCCCAGGCCACCTGGTGTCACCCCCTCTGCTGGTCAGCCACTGGATAAAAACTCAACATATTCAACGCTGATTGGTGCTAAAATGATGGTTTGGACTCTTTTGTTTGTGAATTTATTCCATAAACTATTCTCTCCTCGTTTATTTGTGTCTGTAAGCGTTAATGCGCGCAGACATTTGAAATGAGATGCTTAGAAACCGCCTCGGTGTGCTGGGCTGTCAGTCTCTGCTGCTCCTGATGGAGGAGCTGTGAGAACCGAACCGAGCCGGGTTCTGGTTCTGGTTCTGCCTCTGGTTCTGGTTCTGGTTCTGGTTCTGCCTCTGGTTCTGGTTCTGGTTCTGGTTCTGGTTCTGCTTTCAGCTGGAATCCTCCTCATCATCCAAAGGTGAAAGCCTGCGGCTCCGCTGCTCCATGCCAGCTGCAGAAAAGCCTGCAGAGCTGCAGGAAACAAGGAGCAGCGACAGCTGAGACGTGTCGGGAGGAGAGGCGGAAAATAACCAGGGAGGAAGAGGAAGAGGAGGAGGAGGAGGAGGAGGAGGAGGTGTGGAGCGTTGGAGGGAGGGTCAGCCTGAGGTGGCTGTGCTCCGTATACACGCTGATATCTTCATTCATTGATTTTAAAGAACACCACCAAGTGGCACAGAGCAGAGATAACAGGAGCGCTGCTGGAATAAAACATTTCAGACGAGTCATCATTCCTGCATCCATGTCCTTCACAATAATTTAACTGTTTAAAATACATGTTTTAGGTTTATTTTGGGACTCATATGATCTGAAAAAGAGATAAAAACACCAAACAAACAGGATGCATGAGATCTTCCAATGAGGCTAAATGCAGCAGATCCCAGTGGAAACGTTAACTCCACCTTTATTTCCCTCACGGGTTCATGAGGAGAAGCTTCATCCAGGAGCTGCTGATCTTCATCAGCAGGAGCATCCAGGTGTGTGAACACCTGGGCAGAAAGACATCAGCAGCTGGTGCTGCTCATCAACCTGGGAACGACCATGAGATCCTCTGAGGTCCATCGTTCTCCAGAGAGGAGAACATCTCAGCAGGATGGAGGCAGCTTCAGCCCAATATCAGAGCGGGAAGCTCAGAGAAATGAGCAGAACCACCAGGAGCTCCAACTCAGACTCTACAGGCCTCAGGTAGCAGGTTAAAGGTCAAAGGTCATGAACCTGAAGTCTGGCTTCTGGAAGGTTGAAGGAGAAAGAACCAAGATGGCAGCAGGACTGAGGTCAGCAGAGCTGGATCTGGAGGAAGGACCAGAGATGATGGACCATGATGGACAGAACCATGATGGAGGAACCCAGCAGATCAGCACAAACACCTCAGACCTTCTGTCCTGCACGGCGGTGGAGGTTCTGGTGGTCTGGGTTTGTTTTTCAGCCTCAGGACCTGAGCTCCTTGCAGACACTGGTGGACCATGATCTCCTCTGTGAACCAAAGCATTCTGGAGTCAAACGTGAGTCCATCTACGACAAAACGAAGACGTTGGCCTAGTCAAAGTCCCGACCTGAAGCTAAATGATGCGTTCAGATTTCACAATGTCTGTGTGGCGTGGATCTGTGGAGCGGGTTGGATGTTGGCTTGGAACTTTAAACCTGAAGAAGAAAACTGGTTTCTGAGACTCTCTCTGGTTTGGTTGCATCTTCTTGACCTTCTGTCCAGAGACCTGAAAGCCGTCGTGCTTTACGCTCTAAAGACACGCTGTGCTCCTCTGGACTCTGGATCCGAACAGAAACCGTCAGAACCGTCTCACTCAGAGTCTTCAGAAACCGACGACACTGCCTGTGTTCTTAATCTTAAATTTCATGCTGACTGTAATTCTAACTCCTGCACTTCAAAATGTCCGATGCTTCAAACTTTCTGCTTGTCTATTTCTTCATTTCCACAGTGACGGCTGCTGCCTGGCCAGATCAACCATGCTTTGTATCCGGTTACTTCATCTGATTAAATAAAGAATAAAGCGAAATGCTGCTGTACAGCCAGGTGTTCTGGCTTTAATTTTATATCGATGTGGAAGGAAAATGTAAAAAGTGACGGAGGCAGAAAGTGTACATTTTCTTCTGCTCCTTTTTCTCGCTAAAAGTTTATTTGAGTCTTTTATTCTCTTGTTAATGTCGTTGTAAATCTTTTAAAGTTTTGTCCAAAGTGCTTGAAATAAACTCAGGGATTGATTGAGTTGAAGTCCTGCAGCTGATTTCTGCTCAGTGTTTCTGTATTTCTGTGATTTATTTTTCTCAAATAAATCACCACAAATACGTCATTTGATCTGAATCCATTTCATTTATGACGTATCGTAAGAAAATCTCCACAGGAAATAAGAGGATATTTCCTTTATTGGTCATATTTGCAGTTTTTGTGTAAAAATGCTGCTGCAGACACCTGGCTGAGGTTTATAACTAATTAGATTGTGTTGATAATTGTGTTGCTGTTGGTGTGTGTAGCAGCTTAACACAGAGAATACAGTCCTGCACAAAACTCAGACACAACAGTTAAGATGAAAGACTTTTATTTTTTATTAAGATTATAAATTTTAACAAATACTTTCTCGAACAGTTTCACCCGGAGATATACAATTTATTAAGCACAAAAATACAAGAATAACAAAGAAAATATGTCGAGAATGGCTGAATACTCTCTTTATTTTGGTACACATAGTGCTCGTAAAGCTAACGCATGGATCCTCGGGTTATGGCTGAAAACATGGGCTTCCCTTTTTAAAACAAAAGGACTATGATCAGTCTGTTTCTTGTTTTCTTTTTTTTTTTTTACAAAGTTCAAACTCACAAAACCAAGCTGGAGTCCTAAATGACGGCGACGCTGATTGAAAGGAAAAGGATGTGATCAGAGAGGAGCTGCAGAGTCTCTTCCTCATCGACATGCTGACAATCTGCTCCGGCTGAGCATCGCTCCTCTGAAAGTGGACAGCAGAACATTCGGTCTCCTCCACCGGGGCGAGCAGCATCAGATTTAAGGCAACTGAAGTCCACCGTCCCTCAGACCCGGGTCTGCAGCTCCGGCCCCGGCCTGTTCTGCTCCTGGCTCTGCAGGAGGAGGCCCACTTCTCCTCCAATGAGCTCTGGGTGACACGCATGTCCCTCCTGTTCATGTTTATTTTAAGACACGTGTGCTCTGAGGTAAAATCCTGCATCAGGCCGAGCCTCACACAGGACCGCGTCACAGCTGTTGACATCAGGTGATTAAAGATGGCCGAGACAGGAGGCAGCGACCCGGAGACCTGATCTGCTTCCTTCTGCTCCTGCAGCCCGGCTTCTGCAGACATGTGGGAGCAGATAACTGGACCTGGCTGGGGTCTGACCTTCAGGTGGAGCTGTCTGAGGAGCAACTTCAGCCTCCTGGATGTGCAAAATGAAACCAAGCCTCCTTCCCCTCCTGGCTGTGTAAACTGGAGCAGGTTCTGAAAGGTTCCCTCACAGAACATCTGGGCCCGCTCTCCCTTTCATCAGAAAAGCTGCCTACGGGTCATTTCGCCCCTTCGCCATTTCGTACCCATCCCCACCGCGCGTCATTTCGTACCCGCTTTGAGAACCGTCCTGCTAAACAATCTGTTCAGGAGAACCTGAGAGGAAAACTGTTTTCAGACTCCAATAAATAAAAATCAGCTCGTTTTGGTTTGACCAGGGTCCGAATCTGGGAGCAGAACCAGGATAAATGCAAAGATTGACAAAGTTCTCTAGTAATTTACAGTGAATAGGATCATGATCGATTCTATCCAGAACTCTTTCAGATATTAGCAACGGACCGATCCTCCTGGGGTGACGCGCGGGTACGAAACTGCGCTACGACCTGGCGCGGGGGCGAGCTGACCCGGAGCCGCTCAGAACGCCACGATGGCCCGCGTCCAGGCGCCGAGGCTGGCCAGCGCCTGCTTGCTGCAGACCTGCTCCAGGTCCGCCTGCCGGCTCAGCAGCCCCGAGAAGCCCGAGCCGAAGATGGAGATCAGGTTGGAGATGTTGGACGTGTCCGTGTAGTCCGGGTTACAGTCCGGGTTAGAGCAGTCCTCCCGTTTCAAGCGCTTGCGCGCCGCCGTGAAGTCCGACGGCTCCTCCGCGTCCGGCGCGCAACCACCGGAGTCCACCTTCCGCTTCCTGGCCGCGGCGCCCGGTGCGCACTGCGGCGCGGCGCAGCAGCAGTCCTGGTGCAGGAAGCCGTTCTCCACCGTGGTCACCACATGAGTGTCCAGGTCCAGCACGGTGGTCTTGTTGCAGTGGGAGCCGCCGCCGCCGCCGCCGTTCGGGGCGAACTGGTCGCAGGGGGAGCCCGGCGGAGCCTCCATGCAGCAGCTCCGGTAGTACGGCTGCTCCGGCTCTCTGCTGCCCGCCGGGCGGCTCTCCTCTCCGCAGCACGCAGCCCGTCCCTGCTCCTCCTCGTCGCCGTCCTCCGCGCCCAGGTCCAGCGGGTCCAGCTCCTGGATCTCGTTGCAGACGGCCATCACCTCCTCGTACTGCTGCATCCTGTAGATCTCCGCGTACTTCTCCTTGATGTAGACCTGCCGCGCGTTCCTCAGCACGTAGGACACCAGCAGGTTCTTGTGCAGCTTGATGCCTCCTCTCTGCGTCCTGGAGTTGTGGATCTTCATTAAGGAGATGGAGATCAGGCTCTGCGCGTCCACGGCGCACTCCATGGCCCTTCGGTCCACCTCCATCCAGCTCCAGTCCGAGGGAACGGAACCGCCGGTCAGTGGTCTCGCTTGGTTCTGTCAGAACTGTTCCAGTCAGCTGTGCGTGGAAACATTGGAGACGCCGAGGCGCCGCTGAGCATCAGCACTCATTTACAGAAGCTCAGGCGGTGGAGAGCTTATTTATAAAGTTGCACAGAACCCGCCCCTGTCCGAACCGGCCTATCGGAGGCCCGGGTTCCGCTGAGCGACAGGCAGGCGCTCAGAGAAAGCGTCCCAGCGGACCAATCAGCTGCAGGCGGCTGCTCTCAACTATTCAAATTCCGGCCAGGCAGTCTGACAGGAATGTCCTCATTTCAGGAGCTCCACAGGAAAACTTGTGCTGCTCAAAGTGAATGTCCCAGAACCGGTCCAAACAGAACGTTCCGTCATTCTTAAGGTTCTTTTTTTAGGTAGAAAGCTTCCACCTTCACTCCAAAGTGTATCATTAAATAGTGGCAGCCTAAATTATCGTGATAAAAGTGAAAGTTATGAGTAAAATAGTTAAAAAATCTAACTAATTAATTTATAGTTTTCATGCATAAAGCCTTTTAGACAAGGCAGAGATGAGAATGGGTGTTAGGAGAGCGGCTGAGGAGGAAAGGTGTGCACGGTGCAGAGGTGAGGGCAGGAATGTCTGGGGGGGGGGAGGAAACGCTCTTCCTGCAAAGCTTCACGCATTCAGCAGGAAACCAAGCAGCTTCACTCATTCATCTCCCTCCTCTATCAACAGGTTCAGAACTTTAAAACCACAAACTGCAGCTGGAGCGCTTCCTTATAATGAGAACTAATCAGATGATGCCAGAGGAGGAGGTCCAGGTCTGGTCCAGACTTCTCTGCAGCGTCTCTCTTATAAACTGAACCTTCCTCCTGATGCAGCTCATGCTCCCAGACTCAGAGGTGGTGCAGAAGTTCCTGACCGCCACTAGATGCTGGCTCCTACAGCTGCCTCCTCTCTGCAGGAGGACGGCCTCCTCCTCAGGTCCTCCTGGTGGAAACATGTCAGCCTCTTTCAGCCAATCACAGGAAGCAGAAACAACGGAACGCGTCTGATTGTGACAACATCACGAACCCAGGCTCAGTGAGAACATGGAGAAGATCAACGCTGCAGACTCTCATGATGTCTGGGCTGCAGGGGCCTGAGCTCCTGCTCTGTGCAGAAAGTCGGCCTCTCTGTGGCCCCTGCAGGTTAATGCAGGATCAGGAGCCCCTGCGTGTGACTGCAATAACCTGCACTGAACCTGTAGAGGCCAGTGCAGCACCAGTTTTCCTCCCTTTGTGATTAGTGTTTTTGTTATTCCCTGTAAATTCCGGCTTTGAGGCGGGACGGCTCTCCCGCAGAGTGAAAGCAGATCTCCACTTTCAGGCAGGATGGGCTGGAAGTTGGCGGGAGCGCAGGAACTCCCCCAGGAGGAGACCTCGCTGAGGGACGAGGGGAAAACATCTGCTTGCAATGTTCTCTGTGGATGATGAATGCAGAGCATGACACACACTCGTCTTTTCTTCCAGAGGAGGTAGCTGTTTGCACAGAGGAGCTCCAGCAGCTCTCTGGTGGAGCTGCTGGAGCTCCGCTTCTACATCTAATCACAGCGAGGTGTCAAAGCCTTGACTTTAATTAGGACACATTTAGGTCAGGGAACGTCTTTAAAAGCCTTTTTTTTGGTTAACTTTTAGACGCTTGCTTCAGATTGTTAAACATGCGGTGCAGTTTTTACAGTCAGAGACGGTTTTCATGCCTTCTGCAGCACCTTTACACCACTTCAGTCTAATCAGTGTGCCGTTGGAACACTGAGCAGATTTATTTAAACGTCTGAACCTTTGAGCTCCTCTTTGTGAATTATAAATGATGGGAGCCGTGCATGCTTGGAAGCAAGCTGTAAGACGGTAGAGTTCTGATAAAATAGTAAAACACCACGGTTTGATCCAAAGCGAGGCTGATTAGCAGCGTTAAAGCTACATGTGGAGGATTAGGAAGTGAAACAGTTCAGAGCCTTCATGATCAGGGCTGTTAGGTCTAAAGGGGGGGGGGGGGGGGGGGGGGGGCATCTACACCAACACACCCGGGAAAAGTAATCACACCCCTGACCCTAACGAGGCGGCAGCAGCTGGTTCTGGTTCTGAGTCTCACTGTGGAGGAACGTTGACCCGCTCTGCTTTGCTGAATTTATTCCATTCAGACATTTTTCCAGCCTGAACGGCAGAAAGTCAACATTTGTCTCTCCGGTCCTCACAACAGGATCATCAAGACGTTTGATGGTAAATGTGAGGATGGATCTTTGTGTTCTTTTGGGTCAGCAGTGGTTCTGGTCCTGGATCGTTCCCATGGAAACCACCTTTACCCAGTCCCTCTCTCTCTCTATGTTGAGTCGTGACCTTGACAGAGGCGGTGAGGCCTGCAGAGCTTCAGATGTTCTGGGTTCTTCTGGGACCTCCTGGATGGGTCGTTGACGAGGTTCTGGAGTGATTCTGGGTAGGTTGGTCTCTCCTGGGAAGGTTCTCCTCTGTTCCATGTGTTCTCCATGTGTGGATCATGGTTCTCACTGTTATTCTCAGGAGATTCGAAGCCTTAGAAATTAATCTGTAACCCGTTTCAGGCTCATAGATGTCAGAGACGTTGTTTCTCATCGGTTCTTGAATCACTTCCAGGTGTTGATCTTTCAGCCTACTTCGCATCAGACAAGTTCTGTTAAAATCTGTATAATCTTATTGAATTTGACTTTGTAAAGTGCCTTGAGATGACATGCTTCATGAATCGGCGCTGTTTAAATAAAATTGAATTGAATTGAATTGAATTAAAATCAAGTTTAGAGCAAAATCCAACTGCTTTTGGTCTGAAAGCAGCCAGGTTCCCTGCTGACCCAAATTCATCCCGTTCTGAGAACCATGTTGGAATCACGTTTGCTGCTGTCTAATGGTAGAACATGAACAACTGTGATGAACATTGAACAAAAACACAATTCACCTTCAAATCCCAGTTCAGCAGCAGCAGCAATGATATCATCTGAAGATTTGAGACTGGGAAACTGGTTCAGTTCTGATTATGACGTTTCTAATTTACGTCGTACCGAAATGTGCTATATTCAGATTAACAATCTCTTCTTAATCTAGCATCTGTTTGACAGAGGAAACATACAGACGGTAAGAGCTTTAAATGGTGAAAGAACAATCTTTCTTGGACACTTTTTCATAATGAAACACTTTTCTACACATTTACTCCGAATGTAAAGGAATAACAGCTTTTATGTCTATTTCTCATTTTTTCTTCCTGCAAAGCAGCAGTGTGTAACATTTAGCCACCAGGGGGCACTAGACCTGGAACTTCCAGGTCTAGCGCCCCTGAAGGCCGCTGGCAGAACTGCACGGTCGTTAAATTAAACAGCTTCCTCCCTGTTTGGGAATCTGATAGCAGGTTGAGAAGTCATGGAGTTAGTGAGAAACACGAGGCTTCGTTCACCCTCTGGATTAAATCCTGCATCAGAACCAGAACTATGTCTGATCAGGTCAGAGTTAGATCTGTTTTGTCACTGTAACCCAGAATGGGTCCATTCAGCGACGGATCCGACCCTCTCAAGTTACAGAGACAAGTTTGTGACAAGGGCAGCCCGCATGGAGCATCGATACGAGGCAAGTGGTGCAGCTTGACCTGCAAAATAATTTGATATATCTCAAATTAAGATAATACTTGGGCCAAAACTGACACGGTGCTGCTTTAAAAACAGTCATTAAGATTTTATTTTATCCTGAAAAGTCATTTGCGGAGTGACAGATGCCCCCTGCTGGTTATTACTGGTAAGGGAAAATATTTGTTAACGTTTCTTGTTGAAAAACTGTGAGAATATCCTCCTTTATAGACTGCACTCTAACTCTAAAGTGAAAGAACTCAAATAATTGTCCCAGTCAATGGAAAAAAAATTATACATTAAAAGCACTAAAAAGATTTGAAATACAGATAAAATTTTAGACCATCGATTAGGAATATTTTAAATGTAAAGATTCAGATTTAGAAGCTAAACATTTTTTTTTTCAAAACACAAATGTGCCTCTCTATAATTAATCGGATTAGTTAGAGACAGAGAATGAGATTATTTATTGCTTTTGTGTTTTTCTTTGGTCCTAAACGTTAAATAAACTGAATTATCATCAGCATATAATTGGATTTAGGTTCCCTGTGTGCTGTTAGAACCACCGGGTGCGCTTTATTAGAGCGAGTTCTCGCAGAACGCTCTGATTTCCCTGCCTTGCCGTGCTTGCCTTCCCTCCCCACATTCTTGCATTATACTGCGGTGCCTTTCTATTTTCAGTCTGTCCTCGTTGGAGCTGCACTCCCCTGCTCGCAGCCGTCCTCCCACCCTCGCCTCATCTTTTCAGCCTCACCGCTCTGCGCTCTCTCCTTTTAACGCTCCTCTGTGTGCTCTCTTATTTCTCACCCCTTGGTGTCTTCCTAAGCATGTTTATTTCTCTCTCTCGGAGCAGGAGGAGTGCAGCTCTGCAGCACAGTTGTAGGTGTCAGCAAAGCAGAGGTTGTTTTTCCTTCCTTTGCATGCACCAGAGAGCATCTCTGTCTGGGAGCTGAAACATTCATGCACCCGTAAACACGGCCGTTATTTCTGTGCCTCTAATTTCTCACCCTCTCACTCGGCTGCAGCCTAATTACGGCACGAAGCAGGCGAGCTGGAGGAGAGATATTCTAGAGGAGAAGGGTTGAAACTGTGAAGATACGGAGTTCGATGATTTATTGATGAATCCTTGCGTCATTTTCTCCCACACTGAAGCGGGGCGCCTTCTCCACCGCCTCCATCACACTAAACACATGTGAGACGCTGCAGATCGGATCCTAACGAAGCGCTGCAGGGCGATGCGCCTCTTTGACTAAACCAGAATGAATGACCAGGTGGAAAATGTTGCGTTAAATATGAAATATTCTCTCTCTCCATTACCTTGTTAGTCATTTGCATTACAGTCAACAGATAATCCTGTACTGCCTCTTTCTGCAGCAGCTTTGCTTCACATCACTGACGTTTGCAGAGATTTGTTCTAACTCAGCTCTCTGGAGGCCTGAGGCTGACGCCCGGACTTTGACTAGGCCATTGAAGCACCTTCATTTGTTTCTTTTTCAGTAGTTCTGTTGTAGATCTGCTGCTGTGTTTGGGAGGATTGTTCTGTTGATGACCCAGAGACCCCGGTCCTGCAGCTGGAGAACGAGCCCCCATCATCAGCGCTCCACCACCATGTGTGACGGATGATAAACGTTTTTGTGTTGGTCTGAGTGCAAACTGGTCAAACCTGAACTGGATTCTTCTCCACTGATTGCAGCTTTAATCCATGAACTTCTTGTTCCGTTGTGTTAAACAGAGTTTTAGCATCTCTCAGCAGCTCCAAACGGCTTTAATGTAAATCACTTTCCCTGGTTATCAAACTGAAATAACAGAAGAAGAGCTGTTGAAAAGATGAACGTTCCTGTTTATAAGAATTAAAGCTGATTTAAGAGCTAAAGGAGCCCGTTTGACTCGACGAGGTCAGGAGGAAGATCATCAGGTCTAGTTCACAGATTTATGGTCTATTTTTTAATCTTAACCCTCCTTCACACCCCGTGTCCTCTGGGTCATCATGACCCGGCTTCACTCAACCCTCAATATAAAGCAGTTTAAATTTGAATTTTAAACACCAAATCCATTTTGCCTGAAAGAACAACTTACTTTTAACCACAAATTGAGGGAATGCCAGAATTTTCCCTCTTCACGTGACATAAAAACTGCATTTATTCAGGCGATAGCGCTCACTTCTACAACACTGTTAATTGTATTATTTTTTAAATGTGGTTCGTTTTTGAACGAGTGTGAATAATATTTGTTTAGTGTCTCTGTTGACTACACACACACACACCACCAAATAAAAAGACAGTTTGATCATGATAAAATAAAGTTACATACACCAAGCATCCATTTCGATAGTGTTTTGAATGATGGACCATTTTTAACCTAAATATAACCCAGCAACAGGCACGATGAGCAGATATAGACAGACATGGCGCCATCTAGTGACAGTATCACAGAACTATTAGAAAGCCAGACGGCGACTACTAAATCATTACTAAAGTTTATACTGTATTCCCAGCACTATTCCAGTCTTTTCCTTTTGGAATCATATTATTTGCATTTTTTAACCCTGGATCTTGGACCATTCTTCATTGTTTCCATTATTTTGCTGGGAGATGCTAATAGCTGTTAGCTGCTTCCTGGTTTATCCCCTCCTGCTGCACATGCTCAGTGTCGTACTTCCTTTGTTATTATAAATAAACATGAAAAGTTTTATTTACTAACAAATAGAGGAAAAAACAAAACATAAAACAAAAAATAACAACTAATATGCCAGCAGGATGTGATAATCTTTCATAAAAACTTTGTATCCAACCAGAGTGAGCTGCTGACGTATAAATTTAAAAAAAGTCAAATAACGTGGCTATGCACCTTTAAAGACTCTTTTGTTTAGAGATTGAGGTCCGAGGGTTCAGATGGAGCTGCTTTACTAGTAACTTTAAGACGGGACGGTTCTGGTGGTCTTTGTTGCTCTGGGTTTGGTTGTTTGAAGGTTTTTCAGGTTTGGGTTCAGAACCAGGGTCCGTATTTACAAAGATTCCCAAAGACCCACAGAGTCTCTCAGAGCTCCTAGCTTAGCTCAAAACTTCCTCCCAATGAGTTTTCGCTTCAGAGGGATTTGCTGGGTGTGGTTGACCTTTAACAGCTGTAATTGGTTAATACTAAAAACAAAAAAACAGCTTAAATGTGCTCCCAGTGATCAAAGGAGATAAATTAACTAAGACTGGACAAAGAAATGTGGGACATGGTCTTGAAATGTAGCTAAATTGTCAGGCAGCATCAAAATGTTTGAATGCGCCTTGTTGACATCATCCTCATTATTCTGGTTTGCTTGTTATATTTACTCGCCAGTCAATTTACTGCTCCATCTATCTGATATTAACGCACTTTCACCTGTCAGCGTTATACTAGGATCGCCTGCTTGTATAAAGCGTTTGGATTTGGCAAAATGACCGACATGAAATGGAGAATAAAGTTAAAGAAAACCGAAAGGAGCAGCATCTGTGGGCTCAGCTCTGGGAGGAGAATAGAGGAGTGTTGAAAGGTAAATGTTCCCTGGATCACAGAGTAAATACGTGGGCTTTGAAGCTTGTTGCTTCAGATCAATGCGTCTTTTTCTCCGCTTTTACGCACCAGCCTGGAAAGTGAGAAGCTCTCCGTGCAGCAATCAAAGAGAGGAGACGGCATCACACCAGCAACCTTCTAGACCACCTTTGGGCTGCTAACATCATGTACAATGTACAAATTTTTGCCTCTTTTACATCTTCCCTCTATTTATACAGAGTGGACATTATTGTAGTTTATCTAGTCTAGAGTACATGTATTTTTCAGCAACTTTTTTCAATGTTTTCAAAAAGTTTATTATTAAGAACATTTTACTGTCTGTAAAAATAGAATTTCTTCTGTACTATATTGTACACTTTCCACTTTTCATTCATGATCCAATATTTTTATTCTTAACTACTGCAGCCCCACATTTAACCCATCAAAAAACGCAGATAAAACTGAATAATGTCTAACCAGGTCAGCCAGAGTGATAATGGATTAAGACTCAGCGGTTCAAGATGAATTCTGGTGTCTGAACGCACAAATACCGCGAGAATTCAGCTCGCAGGCAAGCGTTAAATAATTTCCCTCTATGGGGACGATAAAGTTTATCTCATCTATATATTAATAATTGCCTGATTGTTATAGAAGTTTCTGTGCTCATTTCCTCCGCTATCCACTGTCGCCATGTGCTTATTCAGGAGGAGGGATTGCTGAAAAGCTACACACTACATATAATCCACAGTCCACTGGTGGCACATTCTTATAAAGAAGGAGGGATTGCTGCAATTAATGAGTCCACTGTGTCTGCATGCTCATTAAAGAGGAGAGATTGCTGCTAAGTTACAATTTACATGCAATTGACTGTCCACTGTTGCCATTTGCTCATTTCGATGAGGCAATTGCTGAAAAGTTGTTCAGTCAGTGGAATCAGTTGAGTTTCCTTATTGCCATGATGGACTGAACTTGAATGTACAGTTTTAGAGCTGAGAGTATATTAGAATCTGTCAGCAAGATTGTAATGAACTTTAATTGGTTAAATTTGTTTTTCTGATTTTTGTTTTAATAAAGCATGTTGGTCAATGCTAGGCTTTGCTGGAAGGTGCCATATAAATAAAGTTTATTTATTATTTATTTAATTCTTTTAAATTTTTAGAGAAACAGTCTTTTGATCTATCTGTAACTCCTCCTCACATGATAAGTTGACAAATCAAAGATGATAAATAGATTTAGCTGCTCATATATTTCGTGAGGTAAAGGCAGTGGAAAGATCGACCAATCACCACAAGTTCTCCTCTGTGACATCATAGAGTTTGCTAAGGGTTGTTCTGCACATCCAAAGTTTTTAAATTTTACAAGCATTTGCTAAATTAAAGCAGAGCCCAAATTAAATAAAAACAAACATTCTGTATTCAACCTTACAATTACTCAGATGCTCTAAATAAAAATTACATTTTGTCACATCCTGACACGTTTTCTTACCAGTAAATAAACTATTCAAAGTGTCAAGTATAGATCATTATAAAGGAATAAATGAAGAATGATCAGATGTTTTTTTTATTTTTAAGTTTAAAATCGCTTCTTGAATTATAAAAAGTGTACCTGGCAGGTAATGAGCTGATGAGCTCCAGGTGTGACAGCTCAGAGCCAGAGAGCACAGCCACATGGGACAGAGGTGCTCAGGTAAGGGGGGGGGGGGCACATAGGAAAACAACAGGTTACATGACAAAAGTGTCCTCTAGCTAGGCTTGGGAATTGGTGAAGCTGGTATCAATTAACTGATGGTCGAGATGAAACGCCTTGTAGCATCGTCACAAAGTCTTGTTCTGTTACAAGGTATCATTTTAGCATAATTTTGACTAAACTAAATTTATTCTGACTGATAAAAACTACCTGACCATCTGAAGAGGGCAGGAGAGAAAGAGTCTTTGGAGATGATAATCAAAATCCAAAATATAACTAAATCCTCATCTTGGTACTGTGGAACATCAGGGTTCATATTCACAAAGAATCCTAAGACTAAAGTAGAACTTTAGGAGAATTGATCACTGCAACGGTGTTTTCACAGGTCTGCCTAAAAAGTGGATCAGAAAGCTGCTGCTGATCCAGAACCTGCTGCCCGCGTCCTCACTAAGACTAAGAACGTAGAGAACATGGACCCGGTTCTGAAGTCCTCACTAAGACTAAGAACGTAGAGAACATGGACCCGGTTCTGAAGTCCTTCCACTAAGACTAAGAACGTAGAGAACATGGACCCGGTTCTGAAGTCCTCACTAAGACTAAGAACGTAGAGAACATGGACCCGGTTCTGAAGTCCTCACTAAGACTAAGAACGTAGAGAACATGGACCTGGTTCTGAAGTCCTCACTAAGACTAAGAACGTAGAGAACATGGACCCGGTTCTGAAGTCCTCACTAAGACTAAGAACGTAGAGAACATGGACCCGGTTCTGAAGTCCTCACTAAGACTAAGAACGTAGAGAACATGGACCTGGTTCTGAAGTCCTCACTAAGACTAAGAACGTAGAGAACATGGACCCGGTTCTGAAGTCCTTCCACTAAGACTAAGAACGTAGAGAACATGGACCCGGTTCTGAAGTCCTTCCACTAAGACTAAGAACGTAGAGAACATGGACCCGGTTCTGAAGTCCTTCCACTAAGACTAAGAACGTAGAGAACATGGACCCGGTTCTGAAGTCCTCACTAAGACTAAGAACGTAGAGAACATGGACCTGGTTCTGAAGTCCTCACTAAGACTAAGAACGTAGAGAACATGGACCCGGTTCTGAAGTCCTTCCACTAAGACTAAGAACGTAGAGAACATGGACCCGGTTCTGAAGTCCTTCCACTAAGACTGAGAACGTAGAGAACATGGACCCGGTTCTGAAGGCCTTTACTAAGACTAAGAACGTAGAGAACATGGACCTGGTTCTGAAGTCCTCACTAAGACTAAGAACGTAGAGAACATGGACCCGGTTCTGAAGTCCTTCCACTAAGACTAAGAACGTAGAGAACATGGACCCGGTTCTGAAGTCCTTCCACTAAGACTAAGAACGTAGAGAACATGAACCCGGTTCTGAAGTCCTCACTAAGACTAAGAACGTAGAGAACATGGACCCGGTTCTGAAGTCCTCACTAAGACTAAGAACGTAGAGAACATGGACCCGGTTCTGAAGTCCTCACTAAGACTAAGAACGTAGAGAACATGGCCCCGGTTCTGAAGTCCTCACTAAGACTAAGAACGTAGAGAACATGGACCCGGTTCTGAAGTCCTCACTAAGACTAAGAACGTAGAGAACATGGACCCGGTTCTGAAGTCCTCACTAAGACTAAGAACGTAGAGAACATGGACCCGGTTCTGAAGTCCTCACTAAGACTAAGAAGGTAGAGAACATGGACCCGGTTCTGAAGTCCTTCCACTAAGACTAAGAACGTAGAGAACATGGACCCGGTTCTGAAGTCCTCACTAAGACTAAGAACGTAGAGAACATGGACCCGGTTCTGAAGTCCTCACTAAGACTAAGAAGGTAGAGAACATGGACCCGGTTCTGAAGTCCTTCCACTAAGACTAAGAAAGTAGAGAACATGGACCCGGTTCTGAAGTCCTCACTAAGACTAAGAACGTAGAGAACATGGACCCGGTTCTGAAGTCCTCACTAAGACTAAGAACGTAGAGAACATGGACCCGGTTCTGAAGTCCTCACTAAGACTAAGAACGTAGAGAACATGGACCCGGTTCTGAAGTCCTCACTAAGACTAAGAACGTAGAGAACATGGACCCGGTTCTGAAGTCCTTCCACTAAGACTAAGAACGTAGAGAACATGGACCCGGTTCTGAAGTCCTTCCACTAAGACTAAGAACGTAGAGAACATGGACCCGGTTCTGAAGTCCTCACTAAGACTAAGAACGTAGAGAACATGGACCCGGTTCTGAAGTCCTCACTAAGACTAAGAACGTAGAGAACATGGGCCCGGTTCTGAAGTCCTCACTAAGACTAAGAACGCAGAGAACATGGACCCGGTTCTGAAGTCCTCACTAAGACTAAGAACGTAGAGAACATGGACCCGGTTCTGAAGTCCTCACTAAGACTAAGAACGTAGAGAAACATGGACCCGGTTCTGAAGTCCTCACTAAGACTAAGAACGTAGAGAACATGGACCCGGTTCTGAAGTCCTCACTAAGACTAAGAACGTAGAGAACATGGACCCGGTTCTGAAGTCCTCACTAAGACTAAGAAGGTAGAGAACATGGACCCGGTTCTGAAGTCCTCACTAAGACTAAGAACGTAGAGAAACATGGACCCGGTTCTGAAGTCCTTCCACTAAGACTAAGAACGTAGAGAACATGGACCCGGTTCTGAAGTCCTTCCACTAAGACTAAGAACGTAGAGAACATGGACCCGGTTCTGGAAATCCTCACTAAGACTAAGAACGTAGAGAACATGGACCCGGTTCTGAAATCCTCACTAAGACTAAGAACGTAGAGAACATGGACCCGGTTCTGAAGTCCTTCCACTAAGACTAAGAACGTAGAGAACATGACCCGGTTCTGAAGTCCTTCCACTAAGACTAAGAACGTAGAGAACATGGACCCGGTTCTGAAGTCCTCACTAAGACTAAGAACGTAGAGAACATGGACCCGGTTCTGAAGTCCTCACTAAGACTAAGAACGTAGAGAACATGGAACCCGGTTCTGAAGTCCTTCCACTAAGACCTAAGAACGTAGAGAACATGGACCCGGTTCTGAAATCCCTCACTAAGACTAAGAACGTAGAGAACATGGACCCGGTTCTGAAGTCCTTCCACTAAGACTAAGAACGTAGAGAACATGGACCCGGTTCTGAAGTCCTTCCACTAAGACTAAGAACGTAGAGAACATGGACCCGGTTCTGAAGTCCTTCCACTAAGACTAAGAACGTAGAGAACATGGACCCGGTTTCTGAAGTCCTTCCACTAAGACTAAGAACGTAGAGAAACATGGACCCGGTTCTGAAGTCCTTCCACTAAGACTAAGAACGTAGAGAACATGGACCCGGTTCTGAAGTCCTTCCACTAAGACTAAGAACGTAGAGAACATGGACCCGGTTCTGAAGTCCTCACTAAGACTAAGAACGTAGAGAACATGGACCCGGTTCTGAAGTCCTTCCATGGCTCCCTGGATCTCAGAGAATAGACTTTAAAATCCTTCTGTTAGTCTATAAATCCCTGAATTAGCACCTAAATCCATCACAGACTTGTTATCAGGGCATCAACCCTCCAGACCACTCAGGTCTTCTGGCTCCAGCCTGCTCTGCAGAACCAGAACCAGAACCAGAACCAGACATGGAGAAGCAGCATTTAGTTCCTATGCTCCACTGATCTGGAACAAACTCCCAGAAAACTGGAAAAGTGCTGAAAGCCTGAGTTCCTTTAAATCAAGATTAAAAACACATTTGTTTAAAATTGCCTTTGAATGTTCAAGTTAAACTGTTTTACTGTTTTTAAATGTTCTTTTTTTATGTTTCTACATTCTATCCCTACTTGCTTTTATTCCTATATTTTAATCATGTAAAGCACTTTGCATTGTCTCTGTACTGAATTGTGCTATATAAATAAACTTGCCTTGCCTAAAAGCAGCTTGTAGTGAAATTCATTTTTGGAACATCTTAGAATTTGTAAGATTGTTCTTAGAATTTTACTTTGGTAAGACAAAAGTTGTTCACAAAGCATCTCAGGCTCTCAGAGAGCTGCTGAAGCTGCTTTTAGTGAGCCTCAGAGTCTAAAACAGGAAGACGGAGGAAACAGAGAGAGCTGATTGGCTGATCCACCACCTGAACACAGGAGGAAATGAGCACCAAAACTTCTTTAACAACCATAAAATTATTAATATGTAGATAAGATAAACTCTGTCATCCCCATAGGTTGGAAATTAATTCGTTTCAGGCGCCCAGCGGGTTTTAGTAATGTAATTTTATTAAGGATAAATAAATAATAGGAAAAATATTGAGTAATCATTTTTCTGATATTTACAAATAATATTTTTAATATTAATATGTTAAAAATATTTTATATATATATATATATATATATATATATATATATATATATATATATATATATATATATATATATATATATATATATAAATAAAATCACACAGCTATTTATTTGGCTTATTTACAATACTTGAAAATCTATATATGCACAACTAAGCTAAAAACCTTAAAAAGAATGGTCTTGCACAGCTTCTTCCTAGTGTTACCACTCTGCAGCTTTAGTGAGTCCAGTTTTGCAACATGGTGCAGCCTTAGTTTATGGAAGGCAGATACAAGTAGTGAAATCAGCCAGAATACATTTCCATGCAGCACAGGAATGAGGCATCTTCTCTGATCCACGTTCACAATAACAGAACTTAACTTTTTTCTGCCACATCCAATATGGCGGTGACGTTGACGTGCGAACCTGCGCCCTATGACGCGTCTACGTATATGATGTCTATTTCTAAACATCAATGCGATGTTGTAAACATGGATCTTATAATGATAACTGGATTCTACATGCTGTGCTGCTATAGTTTTAAGACAGTTTGGTTCTTTGGTGTTTGCAGTAAGTCCTTTAGTCTGCAGCGATGAACTGAGCAGCATTTAAGACGTTTGTTTTCGGCAGAAAGTAGTTTTGTCTGATTTCAGTATTTCCAAAAAAATAAGTGCTGCAGATGTGCAAATTGAAACTGATTAAATTTAAAGAGGCTGAATTTTTGTTGCAAACTGATTCAGAGCTTCTGCAGCAGCTTTTTGGAGCCACACAATGGATATTATGATTATTATTAATAAATGTATTTGATGGGGATAGAAAATTTTTTTGTTACAATTTGAAGTGCAACAGACGCCATGTTCATTGGTCATCTAGCTAATAGCTAATTTACAGATCAGGTCCCTAAGATGAAGCAGAGAAAAACAGTAAGACACAAACATGAAACATATACAGAACATGTCATACAGATTTTATTGAAAAGTTGCTCTAATGTTCACAGCTTTGAGTAGATTTGAGCCACTTTGCTGCTGAACTGTTTTAGGTCTGTGAGGGTTTTTAATTGGGCAGGTATGGTGTTCCAGACCTGAGGTCTTTTTACTGTGAATGAGCTCTGTGCAAATGTTCTACATTTATATATATAACACGACACATATAACATCACGTCATTATCATGATACTATGATGAGCTGTACTGCAGTGATAAGAAATATAGTCGTGTTCACAGATAATCTGATTTTCTTTTAATGTTGGGTCAGTGCATCTAACATCTAATTTCCCTTTTGTTTTTTCTCGTGTTTAAATATATCTGTATTTGTACATATTGTATATATTGTGTATGTATATATTTGTATATATTTATTATTTATCTACTTCCAATCTGGTGCGTTTTGTTCTGGTTTAGTTCTGGTGTTCATTGCGGTGGACGACCTGACTGTTTGTCTAAAAGTAGAAATGTATGTAAGAACAATATTCTTTTTAACCTTTTCCGTTAGTGTTGAAAATATAAACGCACATAAAAACATTAAACGTTCAGTTTGAGCATCTCTCCAGCGCCACCTGCAGGCCAAACCCTGCTGCTCACGCCTGATGTTACTGCAGGGTTTAATGAACGCTGGTGCTTTGGGTCCGCCGTCTTTGTCCTGTCCCTGTTTGTCCATGATTTACCCTCCGGTCCCGGTTCGGTTCGGTCCGGTCCCGGTCCGGTCCGGGATCCGGGCCTGAGACCCAGGTTGTGTAGAACCCTCTCTGTCCTTCAGTTTTAACCTTCTGTTTGTGGAAAATGAGAAAAGCTTCTTTCCCTGCTGCCTGTAGAAAGAAAATCTGTTTTCTTTTTTTTCTGTCTGGGTCCCTGCTGCTTTGCTGAGCTGCTCCCCCCCTCCTCTTCCTCCTCCTCCTCTTCCTCCTCCTCCTCCCTTCCTCTGTTTTCATTCCATCCTCCCCCCTCGTCTTCCCTCTGGAGAATAGGGGTCATTGCACAAATGATTACTCAGACCCCGGTCTCCATGGCAATGCTGCCGTGTAACGGCGACAGGCATGCATGGAGCTCAGCAAAGACGCCGATTAGTGAGCTGGCGGTGGAGAAAGCGAGCGCTGCCTTTGTGTGGCTTCGTTTGCCTCCATTTTTTTGTGTTTTCTGGGTGTCTCCAGCTAACTGTGGTGGAGGGAGGGGAGGCAGAGACATTCTGCTCACAGCCCTCCAGCTTTGTCTGCCTCCCTTTCTCTGCCTTCTGCTTCTGAATGAGGACTGCTGCTGGTTTAATTCAGAAACCGTTCCAACGGTCCAGTTCCAATACATCAAGTCTGGTCAGAACAGAGCCGCCATTGTTCCCTGACGAGTGTGAAGAAGGAGGAACAAGTACAGCAAAGATCAAATGATGCGTTTAAACTCATTAGATTTAGTTTTACTGTCTCCTGTGGAAAATATATACCTGCTCTCCAATTAAGGATTGTCCTAATTACCCATAAAACGGCCATTTATCTCTGCTGGTATCGGTCCATACGGATGTGTGATACTTCCTGGAGTTTAGCTACACCTTGCAGAACCAGTGGTTCCTGGAGTCGTTCTTGGTACCCAGCTTAGGATCCAGAGGGTCTTCAATTAACCTTCAGACATGAATTACAATTTTAAAATGTTTTCTATTAGCACACTGCAAAAACGGATCTACACATAAGTAAAATGTTCTTAAAGTTGGTGTTTTTATCCTTGATTTGAGCAGGTAAATAAAATTATCTGCCAATAGAATGAGTATTTTGACCCATAAAATAAGATAATTAGACATCCTGCACTCGAAATAAGATGATGGAGATGAATTGTTCCTATTTTAAGTGCAAAATTCTTATTCCATTGGCAAATCATTCTATTCACCTGCTCAAATAAAGGACAAATACACAAATTTTACAAGACATTTTATTTATTTCTAGCTCTGTTTTTGCAGTGCATATGTTCTCCACTGTTGTAACAACACACAGATATGGTCGTCACGTCCATCCGTTTGTTATTGACATAACAAAACTAAATGCAACCAAAAATAACCATTAATTATCATAGATGATGTGTGTGAGAATGTGCTATTTTTAAATTTTTTTGTTGTTTTTATCAATTATTTGTTATTTATTTCTTATATTGTGTGTAAATTGAGGGACAGAGATTTATTTATTATTTATTTATTATTGTTTTTTTTTAAACATATGCACGGATCGATGGCACTTTTTAAATTTCGTTGTTCTTGTGACAATGACAATAAAGTTTTCATTCATTCATTCATCCAGTTGTCCTTGGTTGTGGCAGAGGAACCCGTTCCAGACGGGGAACCCAGACATTCCTCTCTCCAGCTCCTCCTGTGACGTCTCAAGGTGTTCCTGGACCAGATGGTCCCTCAGAGAGTTCTGGTTCTACGCTGGGGTCAAATCAGGATCAGAGGTTCTGCTCCAAGCTCCCCATGGAGGACAAAGGTCCTTCTCTGATATCTGAGTCAGAACAAGGTGACGCTACACAGGAGGCGCGTTTGGGCACGTTGATTCCAGGTTCTTGTGTTTTTTGGTCTTGATTCACATCTCATGACTGAAGCCCAGGGTTGGAGCATCAATAGAACAATAAATCCAGAGCTTCACCTTTCAGCACTGCTTCTTGTTCTCAACACAACTCCCTCATCACTGCAGAGAAGGTCCTGATCCATCTGTCCGTCTCCAACTCTGCATCAGTCAGGAGTAAGGCTCCAACGTTCTTGGACTGACTTGCTTCAGTCCGTCTCCTCTCTGAGCTGCAGGGCGTGTTCCACCTTTTGCCCAGCTGAGAACCTGAAGGAGCCAACCTTTATCCACTTGACTGCAGATCCCTCCAGAGCGCATTGAAGGACCTGAATATGCCAAAAAAAACACAATGTCTGCAAAAAGCAAAAGTTAGTCCCTGACTTTCCCAAGTCAGAGCCTGGTTTGGGAACTTGGTGCTTTCCTGGTACCAAGTTTGTGTATTTGACAACAAAATGGGATCAGGTCTTGTTTCGGTGAAACGTAGTTTGAATATTACTCTTCATTTGGGAATTACCCTTCTTAGCAGAAAATAGTTTTCAGGTTTTGAAGCAGAAAGGTTTTAGGACAACACACTGTTTCGATCGTCGTGTGAACTTGTGTTGTTCTCACCGTTTGTTTTTCCCCACATCGATCAGTTCAGTCAGGTTTCATGTTTTACATTCACTGAATACGAGTCAGAGACATCAGAGGAACTGAAGAGCAACTCTGTTGGGAAAGCTTTGGACCAAATGTTATGAATAGTTTTGTACCAAAACTACACTTTTGTATTTAAACAGAAGTTAACATTAAACGTTCTGTTATTTGGTAAATAGAAACACTGATGATCCTAAAAGTATCATTTATTCATGAAATATCCCCGTTTAACCTAATTCAGAGTTATAAGTGTTGCCTTGCTAGATTACAACAGTAACTCATTATTTTGCAGAAGACCAGATGCTGTGCAGATATAGAATATGATCTTATGTCTGGAGCATTTTTTTGTGTCAGAAAGTCTAAAAACTGAGACCATTAATAGTTACTGACCGCGCTGTATTAAGAAAACCTGTTTTTTTGTTGTTGTCATGAAATTGAGAGAAAATTAATTATTACCTAATAACCAGAGTTTTGAAAGATACACAAACATGTGGATGATAATGTAAGGAAATAGAAATGTAACTCCAAAAAAAAAAAAAAAATCTAAGCTAAATTGTTCAGGGTGCATAAAGGCTCCCACTTCCTGAGTTTCTGTTTCCTAAAGCAGTGACATGGTAACATCGTGCTATTTCTGAACAGATTATTTAAAGCAGATGCAGTTACATCTAAAAAAATTGAATATTGTGAAAATGTTCAATATTTTTTGACCATATCAGAAATAAAACTCAAATACTACATAGAGCCATTAATGATAGAGTTAAACATTTTGAACCGTTATTTCTTGTATTTTTGAGGATAAGGGCTCAGAGGGAATACAAATTGAAAGATCAGTGTAGACTAGACTATTACAGGCTTCTGCCTCCGATTTAAGCCTGTTTGCTGTTACGATTAATTTGCACAGGCATGTTCTGAAAAGTCCTGAATCCTTTTGCATGAATTCCTGCATCAATGCAGCGTTGCATGGAGGAGGTCAGCCTGTGGTTCTGCTGATGCGTTCAGGAAGCCCAGGTTACCTTGATTGCTGATGCTGATTTCCCTACAATACTTTTTCCTTCCACTGAACTTTCTATGAACATGCTTGGATCCAGCTCTCTGTAAACCAGCAGCTCCTTCTGGACATCTGTCCAGTCAGCAATCTTCCCCCTACTGACCCAGACAGAGAGTCCATTTAGGCTCAGGAAACCTTTGCAAGTGTTTGGAGTTAATTTGCTGATTAGGGCGTGTCGCTTTCAGACTTGAACTAAACCCCCTCCTCCACATTTCTTTATTTTGAGTTAAAGCTCAAACTAGCTACAGTTCTACAGATCTCAGAATCAGAATCAGAATTAGACTTACTTTAATGATCCCAGGGGGAAATTATTTTTGTTACATGCTCCAGAATACACACATTTGTGTGTATATATATATATATATATATATATATATATATATATATATTAGGGCTGGGCCAACGATTAAAATATTTAATCGCGATTAATCGCATAATTTGCCTGATTAATCGCGATTAATCGCATTGTATTTACAAACTCCAAGAATGAATTCAAAAGTAGTGTAAAGAGCACTTTTATTTTAAATGTTCTGCTGCCATATGAACAAAAGTGTTGTAACATTTGTAGCACTTATCAGTAACACATATTTAGTGTAAAGCTCAACTTAAACATGTAAAACAAAAAATAGCAATAATAATAAATTAAAGCTTATTGCCACTGACTGGGAATTCTCTTTATTGGGAAAAAATCTACCAAAAACAGGCAATTTCTGAGGTAACAGCAGGGAGCAGCATTACCATTTTATGTTCAATACCAAAGTTTAACTTGGCAGTGGTTCCAACTAACTTGTTTCTGTCATATTCCATGCTGGAAGAACTTTAAACTGAAATGCTTGCTAACTCGATATGCTTGCGTTGCTTGCGTTTATTTGACGTTGACACGCGGTTTTTTGTTGTTGCTTTCTCGCGTGCATATAGTGAATGGCAGGGAAAAACTGGCAAAAACACATGGATACTTTGAAACGAGAAGCGACTTCTCCGACGGCGTCTAAGCAGACCCCCCCCCCCCCCCGCTCCGCTCCGCACAAAACTTGTTCCGTTCGCCAACTCACCGCCTCGCCTAAACAAATTCCTGCGGGAAACACCGCCTTCCGCATGTCGGCTTTGTTTTTTTCCGGCCAGCACCTTTCTTCCTCTTTGAATCCGAGGTTTGGCTGACAGCGAGGTTATTGGCGCATTATCGCCACCTACTGTTCTGGTTCAAACCCCTACACCGCAGCAACAGACCTTCACAAAATAAAAGCATGTGACCAACATGCGTTAATGCGCGTTAAAGTAAATATCACCGTTAGTCTAATAATGGATTAATGGATTAATAGTCTAATGGATTAACGCGAAATTAACGCGTTAACTTGCCCAGCCCTAATATATATATATATATATATATATATATATATTTACAACATTCCACACAAGGTAATACCATATCACAATAGTCATATCACTTCCCTTGGGAATCCCAGTGGAGCAATGGTGATCTGTGCAAAGAACAGTGCAGAGAATGCATTACAGACAGTTACGGGGGGGGGGGGGGGGGGTATAACTGAGGGAGGCGTTGTAAAAATTGATGGCCACAGGCTGGAATGATTTCCTGTGGCGCTCTGTAGAGCATCTGGGTAAGAGGAGCCTTCTGCTAAAAGAGCTCATCTGCTGGGTCAGTGTGTCATGGAGAGGCTGTGAGACATTGTCTGAGATGGACTAAAGCCTGGACAGCATCCTCCTCTCTGTGTCCAGCTCCTCCCCCACATCAGCCCTCCTGATCACTTTGTTCAGTCTGTTGTTGTCAGCAACCCTCAGCCCGCTGCCCCAGCATGTGACAGCGAAGAAGAGCGCGCCGGCAACAACAGACTGATAAAACATCCTCAGCATCGTCCCACAGATGTTAAGGGACCTCAGCCTCCTCAGGAAGAAGAGTCGGCTTTGGTCCTTTTTGTAGACCGCCTGAGTGTTCCTGGTCCAGTCCAGTTTAAGTTCCAATCTCTGAATTTACCGAGTATTACCCTGCTTAGAGTTCCTATGACTCCTTCTTAGCTAGATAATTAGGACGTGTCTGGTCTACTGACCACCTCCCTTCTCAGGCCACGCCCTTTTAGGCAACCTAGTAGTCTGAGGCCACCCATCCTGTCCACTGCCCTAGTTAACAATGGCTCCTACTATTATGCAATGGAACTTGTTATTGGTTAAGTTTTAGTGTTTAGGGTTTAAGTTTTAGTGACTAAAAAAGTCCCATGGTGTTGTTTATTAAGTTTGGCTATAGGCTCCACTCTGCGGGTGGAGCTTGGATCACTGGGTGTGTCAGCATAGTGAGACACTCCTGGAACCTGCAGCAATCCGTTACGAAACCACTCCTCCTTCGTCACCAGGAACTCACCGTTTTTTTCACCTTGGGTCTTACAGAATTGCTGCTCCATGCGTCCAGCGTTGTAAAACATGTTTGTTGATTGAGCGCCCCCTTTTCTGGGTACATCTAGAAGATCCATTGATGGATCTGGATTGTTGAGAACTTCCAGGATCAGGACGCCCCATGTGGTCGGCTCCCAGGGGCCTACCCAGCCCTCCCCTGCAGCTCATGCCTGATCTTCATCCCCCAGAATTACTGTAGGGTACGGTGCTACCATGGAGTCTTAAAGCACACGCAGCATCACAGCAAACTGGATGGTGTTTGCCGTTGGAAACCCCAATGGGACTTCAGTAAGGTCGAAGGGCCACAAGGTGGTGATGCCGTTAGTCAGCTGGTTACCTGGCTTGTTGTGAGAGCAGTCCAGTGTTTCCACCACACCTGTAGCAGGGTATAGTGGGGGATCTGAAGGCCCTTCTTCCTGGCTCAGGCTTGGCAGGAGCAGCGGGGCTTTGCCTCCATGAGGTCCGGGCAGGTCATCGCTTGTGCTCAAAATAAATGGTCTAAGAGGGCTGTGGAACCTTCACACCTGCCATCCGTGCAAACTGAGCCCCAGGGGAAGGTGCTCTTAAAGGTTAAACCATCCGTCCGCTGCCCTCAGCGACCTGCATTGTATTTACTGCATACTTCCCAGTCCCTCAGCACGTGGCCGATGTGTTTGAGTAGGACCCAGAGTTCCTGCTCTTCCAATTCCTTACAGGTAGCACACCCTGTACTACCTGAGCCACAAACTCATCCGGCACCATCTGACCTCTCAGAGTCTTGTCCCAATTCTCGATCCCGACAAAGATGAAAGAATGTTTCCATCATTTTTACCGGCACCTTGTCATCCCAGTCCTTGTGGCGATCGAGGATCGGCGTCTTCGACGAGGGTTCCCAGGTGTTGTAGCATCATTGATACGGTAGAAAGCCAGTTGGGAGGCCAGACATGACGGTCGCAGTCATTTGATTGGGGACTCCTCTGGACTCCTCCGGACTCCTCTGGACTCCCCGTAGGCGAGCTTCCTCTCCAGTGTTCATACCAGTCATCTATGGTTTCCCCCTGAAAGTCCTCATCCAACATGTCCAGACACGTTCCTCCTTCCAGCCCTATGTTTTCCCACTACATTTCCATCTGAGACACAAACACATGTAAATCATTTCATTTTGTTTAATATATAAGTGCTTGTGTCTTTAATAATTAGAACAGTTGATAAACCATGCAATTTTAGTGCTTTCACATTATCTGCTCCTTTCTAATGTATCTTAAGACATTATTTACTAAATTATTTACAAATTTGTGAACTACATGTAATATGGACAAGCTCACTACAAAACGGCCTGTGGTAACTTGACAGGTGAGATAAAACAAGTTTCAAATATTTTACTTCTTCACAATATTCTAATTTTCTAAGAGACTAAACTTAATCATTAAAACAACCAGAAATAAATGCTTGGAATATTTCACTGTTAGCGATGAATCAATTTTTTTTAGCACACAGTAAAAAAATTTAAAATCATGCTCAAAACATGAGAAAGATCATGAACAAGGTGCGAGGAAGACAAGAAACCCTGACAGGCTGATAGAGTCTCCCTTAGTCATATAATTAGCTTAGTTAGCTTGGAAGTGACTAAATTTAGACAAAGATGTGTGAGTGAATGGCAGTAAAAGTTGGTTCTTATTTCTTGTATCATGATCATGATTTTCATTTATCCTTCCAAAAACAAGAATGAATGTGGGAAAAAAAGATTGATTAATTGCTTTGAAGACAAACTGGGCGGTATGAAGAAAGCTGACCTGAGTTACACTAAGAATATTTCATTCCTGGAAAAAGAGGTTGTGAGCGAACTAAGTATGTTAAATGAGAAATAATTTTTTAGAAATGTTTTTGAAGATGATAGAGTTAGGCTTAGTAGGATGAATGCTAGCCCAAATAATATTGCAATAATTAAAATGAGGATAAATCAAAGAGTAACAAAGTATCAGGGTAGATTTTTTTATTCAGACAATAACAGATTTTATTATGTTTCTAGCTATTTTAGATGAAATATTGCTAATTTTAGGTTTCCAGGACAATTATCGTTGTTTGATACGCCTAAGAATTTAACTATTGTTGCTGAAGAAATGTCATCATCAATTATCACCTTAAGATTCTTATGGGCATTCCTGTTTTATCACAACTAAACATAATTAATAATTAATGCCTTTTTTACATTTAAAGATAATTTGCTTGACTTAAAACCACCTGGAAAGTTTATACAACTCATCACTGATTGTTGAAACCTGATATTCAAGATTACTATGTGAAAAGAAAATGATTGTGTCATCTGCAAACAAAATTGTTGACAAAGTATTTGAGACTTTATATAAATCATTAACATAAATCCAAAATAAAAGTGGTCCAAGGATAGATCCTTGTGGAACTCCACATTTAATGTCCAATAAAGGGGAGTTAGTGCCCTTAAAAGAAACATATTGTTTTCTATTCTTCAGATAATTGGGAAAATCATGAATTGAGGCGTTTGAAGCACCAATCAATTTTAGTTTAATCAGAGTAACTCGTGATCTATGGTGTCAAACACATTGGATTAGTCAAGGAATATGGAAATTTAATATTGCTTCTTATCCTGAGCTCTGTAGAGTTCCTCTGTTAGATAAGCAGCAGCCATGTGAGCCATACTGATGTTCATAAAATATATTGTTCTTCCTGAGAAAACTGCTCCGTCTACTATAGACAAGCTTTTCTAAGATTTTAGATATAACAGGAAGTTTGTATATTGGACAATAGTTGTTAATCATTGTGAAATCATCTGCTTTAACGATGGGCACCATTTTAGCAAATGAGTGGTTATACGATGCAGTTTGCGATTTCTTTAACAAGTCGAGTACTAATTTGTCACGACCAGAGGATGTGTTGTTTAGGGACAAAATTATGTCATTTATCTCTTGTTCTGTAATTTTATTGAGAGTGAAAATATCATAATATGAATGCGACTTTCTGAAATGAAGGGGCAGTAAATATCGTATGGCGTACAGGTGCATCCTGGGATTTGTTGTTCATTTCTTTTAGGAGGCATATTTTATCCTAGGTTGGTTGTTATTCACAAAGCTGTCTTAAATTAAATCACACCTAGAGTTCTCTACCAGGGATTCCTTTAATTGTTCTCTGAGTATTTCTTGTTCCACTTTGGGAACATCTGGCATGGACAAAGTAAGCGTTTGTATTTTCAGCCTGATTTCCAGACTGCGGTGAGTTCCCGGCTCCATTGTGGGACCGGGCTTTAGCTTGTGCAAGACTTTGTGGATCAGGTTACTCGTCAAACTGCCTGAGAAGCAAAACATTCCCATACTGAGTCAGGGCAGACGGTGTTGTGTCTCGACAGCTGCTTCTCCTCCCTGCATGGAGACAATGATCCAAATGTCTGAAAATGTGACCTCACAAAACAAATATGTGAATTTGTTAATGATTAGAAGGTTTATTCCGTGCCCGGATCTTAAATTAATGACATATGGTCAATTAAGTGGGCTGTTGGCGTGTTTAGTGGTGGAACTGAATGTTCGTTGGCGATAGTTTGAGTTCTGGGTCTCTGCCAGGGTTCACCTGTGGAGGTAGAGAGACGGACCGGTTCAGTTTGGATCCAGCTGCAGACCAGCGATGGGGATGTGAATGATTCAGTTTGAAAAGAGTTTGGACATCTGAGGAACCCAGCAGTCGGCTCAGGGAGAAAGTTCTGGTCCGGTTTAAAGGAGGCCTGGGTTCTGAAACAATATCCCAAGCTTTGAACATTTCTTCAATCCATCATCTGAGAATGGAGAGAAGATGGACCACCAGGAAGACCTACAGCGGCCTCCTAAAAGTATTCACCCCCCCTCTGTGTTTTTCATGTTTGGTCGCCTCCCAGTCTGGAATTAAAATAATTTGAGCCTTTGCTCCATTTCATCTACAGAACATGCTGGCAAATCTAAGGATTATTTTTTTATTGTGAAGCAAACAGCAAATAGCAGCGTGCAGAACTGCTCACACCCCCAGAGTGAGAACTTTGTAGCTGTCAGAGTCTCTGGATCGTCTCTGGGAGCTCGCCACATCTGGTCACATCTGTTCCTCCAGTCCGGACGGTTTTCACTGGGGAACAGAGATCTTCACGTCTGACCACAGCTTCTCAGGTGGACCGAGGTCTGGACTTTGACTAGGCCGTTCCAACACATTTAAACTAGCAGAGTGTCGCTTCAGCAGTTGCTTTCAGGTCATTGTCCTGCCGGAAGCAGAACCTCCGACCCGGTCAGTCTGGTCCAGAACATCCCTGTATTTAGCACCAGCCATCTTTCCCTCGACGTCCCCACAGCATGATGCTGCCACCACCATGTTTCACTGTGAGGACGGAGTTCTGGGCGGTTTGGGCCAGACGGTGTCATCATTGGTGGCTGAAAAGTTCAGTTTTAGTCTCATCTGACCAGAACACCTTCCTCCAGACATTAGGGCAGTTGCCCACGAGCCTTTTAGCAAACTCAAAGCATGCCTTTTTATTTATAACACTCAGTAAAGGTTCTTTTCTAGTAACTCTTGCATGAAGCCCCGCTCTGTGGAGCGGACGGCTGATTGCACAGATTTCTCATGTCACCTGATCATTTCATGCAGATCCATTCCATAAAATAACATTAAAAACAATTAAATTACTGGCTGGAATGAAACGCGGATTCTTGTCTTAGAATGGCCTAGTCAAAGTCCAGACACTAATCCAACTAAATTGAACAGCAGATGTTCTTCATCCAGTCTCACTGAGCTGATGTTCAGATCTGCTAGAGAGAAACACTCCAGACCTCCTTCAACTGGACCTGCAGAGGAAGGTGGTTCTACAAAGAGCATGCCACACTGTTCTGACTTATATTTATATCTGACTTATATTTATACCTAAAAGTGTTTCCCTTTGTTTCATAACTATGAAGTCCATGGTGTTGGTCTGTCACATAAAACCCCAATAAGACACAGATGTTTGTGGCTGGAACGTCAGAGGAACCTGGAAAAGCTCAAGCTGGGTGAATACTTTTAAAAACAGCGTAACAAAGAATAAAATAAAAAATAGAATAAGCAAGAGTCAAAACTCCCACATAAAACTACAATCTTTCCCCAGAAACATCCCCACAGCTCAGGTAAGATTTGCTGTTTGTGACGTGGAGCCGTCCAGCTAGCTGATCCATGGCTGCTCAACGATGCAGCTGCTGGATGTTTACCTGAGAGTTCAAAGTTGTTCGGCAGCAGATAAATCAGGAACAACTCAAGACAAACTCCCTGTCTGTTCAGAATAAACTCACTGGTTGGTAAAGGGAACAAAAGCAGCTGAAGGGCTGAAGGTGGAGCAGCAGAGAGATGGACGTAGCTCAGATGTCCTCAACGCTGCGGAGGGTTGGTGTCCTGGCAACGACTGAGCCGACGATGCTCAGTCCAGCAGCAGGAACGCAGGAGAGCGCAGTGAGAAAAGCATTGATCCGCTCACAGATTTCCTCTGGTTGCCTGTTTGTCACATTTAAATGTTTTAGATCACAGATAATCTGAATAAATCAGACAGGTTCCTATTAAAGCTTTCATTTATCTGCCCATCCATCACAGATCCTGGCTCTCTGGCTCCGCCCCCATCAAAATGTCAGGGTAAATGTGATTTATGAAAATAAAAAGTAATAATACCGTCTGTTCTCTCATGAAAGGTGTCTGGCTTTTTATCGTTCAGCATTCCTGTTCCATTTTAGGTTTGTTAGGAGTTATTAGCCTGGTGTAGGCCTAACGTTAATGTTTCACTGCCGACGGACGAGCGTGAATCTCTGGAACATTTTAGTTCCCATGTGACTTCGTGCTGGTCTCTAATTGGGAAAAGATTCTCCTCTGGGCGTGGCTCTCTGTGCTCATAGCCAATCACTAATGTTTGTCATTCTTCACCCAGTGCGAATAATTCAACATACAAAATCACAACTCTGACAGTTTAGAGGCGCAAATGTCCATCAAACATGATGGAAACCAAAAAGTCAGAAAACAAGACAGGAGAGAATGTTGACAGCAGAAAAAAAGTCTGTTATCTATTTAAAAAAATTGCTTCACAAGACTTTCACCAGTGGAAAAAAAGCAAATAATGTTAAATAATAAGTTAAATCAACTTGGATGTTGCTGTTTGTGACCACAAGCTAATGCTAATGGCTAACTTTGACAACATTTGTAAAGCTAACTCAGAAACAACCAGAAAATTATTGAATGAAATAAAAAAAACTGTTTCTGTACAACATTTTCTGATTAATATAGATGCTGTATTGACAGTTTTATTGAACAAGCCAAAATCAGAGAAAGTTTGCAGAAGCACATCAGCCATCTTCTTATCCGCCGCTCTGGGGGATTATACCGGTACATCTGAATAAATTATAAATCTAGTTCTGATAAAACTTGTTTGTCAGATTAAAAGTTCCTTCAGAAAATAGCCTTTAAGTAGGTATTAAACATACTTTTCATTAATCCAATATTTCTGTATTAAAAATGCTTATTAATTGGTCTGATGTAATATTCAATTTACTAATGTCATGTTTTCATTCACTTTGAGCAGATAATCCTCCTAATTTACTGAAATAATGGCTAGAAAATATTCGTCTACGAGTGACAGTGTTCTACTCAGTAATGGAGTAAAACTAAATGGAGTTTTCAAAAATATTATTTTATATGACTGAATATATTTACAGGAGCAATAAGCGAAATTTCATTATTTCAGATAGAAAGAACTGAAAAATCGTGATGTGATGAACTAAAGTATCTTTTTAGATGGATTCTGCTACGTAGTCACACACCATCTCCCTGTGTTGGTCTGCAGTCTCTTGTTACGCAGCCGGGCCGGCTGCTCATGCTCGTACATATTACAATAATACAACAGAAGACTTCTGGGAGGCGGCATTTGGTAGGAAATTATATTTAAAGCAGGGTCGTCCAAAGTGGCCATTTGTCGCCCCTGTGCGTTTTTTGTGTGGCCAAGTTTGGCCAACCAGCGCTGCTGACTTTTTGCAGATGGAAACTTTTATTTTTAATTGTTTTTAATTGTAACTGACAAGTTAAAATCGTACAATTGAATGTTTAATTCAATACTTGGTACAACACAAAACATTTGTCTTTTAATAAGAACACTTTTTACTTTTGCTTTAATTTCATAGTAAATAGGGCGACTTGTACTCCAATGCAGACTTTACCGCATTAAAATCTGTTTGGAATTCATTTAATAAAATAGTCTAAATACAGTTTGATATGTTTTCTTAAAATGGTCATATTTTGTTGGGCAGGGTTAGTATTTTTGGTTATGTGATTTATTTTTGTTCATTTTTTGGCCCTCGAGCGCTTTCGATTTAACAACTTTGGCCCAATAGTGGAAAAGTTTGGACAGTTCTGCAGGCCTGTTGGCCAGTTGGCCAGACTCTGACGGTCCTTTATGCTCATATCTAAAGTAAATCTTCACAGGCTGAGATGCTACAGATCACAGAGGGCAGTGGGGACAAGAAATGTTAATTATCATAAAGGTAGGTTAACCATAATACAACTTTTCACTGCATTTTACAGCAACAGATTAATATATTTCTGACATAGTGCAGCGATATCTGAAGGTGACAAAATAAGCAAGAACAGAAGAAATCTGTATGGAGTAATGCATTTCCCTGCTATGTTGACGATATAATGATGTATGTCAATGTGACAAAGGTCTGACGTCTGATGCAACATATTAATCCACCTTTAGCTCAGCAGAGGAAACCGGGTTTGGGTCTTTATCAGAACTGGGTCTGGTACAACTGTATTCTTCATGAAATTACCGTAAATAAATCAGCGTGCAGCGCCTTGTTCTGTCGATAATTATTATGGCTTAAGCTCGCAGAGCAACACAGGAGGAGCAAACTATGAAGAAAACGCAAATTAAATTCAGTTTATCCTGTAAAACGAAGAGGGATGACAACAATCTAAATGAACGCAGTAATACAGGACGCTCTAATTGGTTGGTCTCTGATCCAAAGGTTGTGAGTTTGATCCCCAACCTGTTTACGTGTTGAGGTGTCTTTGAGCTGCCCACCGAGCTCGTTACTGCCCCCTACATGCAGACCGATGTACGGACATGTGATCATAATCTGCAGCTCTGAACGAATCCAGCAGAGCTAACATTAGAAATCTGTGCGTAGATTCGCTGTTTGAGTTTAAACCAGCTCATCTGACTATAATCTACAGCATCGATCTAACTCATACCCAGAGACGCTAAGTCAGTGTCAACACCCCCAGCAGCATTGTGGGAAGTGTGGGATGTGTTTGATCATCCCTAATTGATCCCCCGCTCTGTGGACGCATGGAAGCCTGACATTAAATTGGTCGAGTACCTTTTTAAGTGGATAATTAAAGCGATCCAGGAACACAATCTTGTCCCCCGCTCAAAATAAGGGATGAAGAAAGATGCAAAAAATTGAACTAATGAGAGAGAGAGAGAGAGAGAGAGAGAGAGAGTGAGAGAGAGATGGTGGTGGTGCACAGCTTGCACGGCCTTATTTCCACATTCTCCGTTTAGTTGCTGCTCGCTGTATTTGTCTGTGTGCGCTTCTGTCAGCTTTGTCCCTCAAAGAGCTCTTTTTCTCCAACGCTTTTTTCTTCTCCAGGAGAGAAAGAGGAGCGGGATGGAGGAGGGGAGGCAGGCGGTGGTGGTGGTGGTGGTGGTGGTGGTGGGGGCTGGAGCCAGCAGTCTGGAACAAGCATGACAGAATTTGAATTATAGAAGCAGCACAGCAAAGAGGAGAGGGAGCAGGAGGAGGAGGAGGAGGAGGAGGAGGAGGAGGAGGAGGGCTGATGCTGTGTGTGTGTGTGGATCTGTGAGCAGAGAGGAAGAAAAGACGGAGAGTCGTTTTCAGCAGCAGAGGCTGTTATTTTGAAGGCATTGTTGAGAAGCTGTGTTTCAGAGCTAATTTTTCATTTAGATGCAGCTGCTTCTCATCCTGATATAATGAAGAACAAAATGTTGGACCTGAATGTCCCCACTACGAGACAGGAAACCGTTCCAAACTAAAAAATTAAAAGTGTGCACACGGTGGTGATGGTGGTGGTGATGGAAAAAAAGTACACCCTCCTTCAGGTCCAGGGTTTCATCAGGACATGACACAGAAATTAGGTTTTATTTAAACCTGAGCTAAAGTGTACAGAAACAATTCAACACTTGTTATTTAATAGACAAAGATGATAAATTCAGGATAAATTAAGTCCACCCAGCTCTGGCAGTTTGCTGCTCTGGAGCATTCAGGCGTGTCTGTGGCGTTAACACGATGCCAAGATGGAAAGACACCAGCAATGGGCTCAGAGAAGCAGCCGTTAGGGGGGGTTGGAGCTGTAGCATCGTTCTACAGAGAGAATGATTATTACTAACAGCAGTGGGAACTCCTGCTCAATTGACCTGGAACCATAATTAATGTCAAATTGTGTGTTAAAAGATTTTCTAAGGTATAAGACAACATTATACTAAGTGTTACATCGCATTTTCCAGATTATTTCTCCTGTTGTGGCTCCACTTCCTGCTTCGGATCAACATTCAAACATTGCTGTAGAAACTCTAACAAACACTGACCATTAATCGCTCACAAAACATTTGGTTCCCCTTCAGTCACACAAAGAGCACCGCTTCACTTTTTTATGTGGCTGTTTTGTGGGATTTAAGTCAAAATCTCTGTAATACACATGCCGTGCCAACAGGTGGCAGTAATGGGAACGTTATCCCATTACTGCCACTGTTTTAGACTCAGTCTGTAAAACAGTTTCAGAGGGACTTTAATCTCAGAATATGCTTTATATTCAGAATATTTTTATTTTTTGTAATATTACGAGTTTATTTTCGTATCCCTTTGGCTTCATTCTCCTGACTTTATTCTCGTAAAGAATAAAAATAATTATAAGGATCTAACCTGACTCTATTACTCCCAGACTGAAATGATTCCGCAAACTGTGACTATGTTCCCCCTTTATTCTCATAATATGACGTTTTTCCTATAATATTGCCACTTTTGTCTTTTTTTTTACTTTATTCTCCTATGACTTTTTTCTCATATTAGTAATTGTATCTCTTTAATACTTCCCCAAAAAGTCTGTTGCTAATCTGTCTATACCAGATCTATAAAGGTTCACACGGTTTTATGAAATAATGAAGACCACAATGTTTAGATGTAACCAGTTGACTTTTATATTGATAACACACACACATATATATAATTCTCTCTCTCTCTCTTATATATATATATATATATATATATATATATATATATATATATATATATATATATATATATATATATATTAGGGCTGGGCAACGATTAAAATATTTAATCGCGATTAATCGTGATTAATCGCATTGTATTTACAAACTCCAAGAATGAATTCAAAAGTAGTGTAAAGAGCACTTTTATTTTAATGTTCTGCTGCCATATGAACAAAAGTGTTGTAACATTTGTAGCACTTATCAGTAACACATATTTAGTGTAAAGCTCAACTTAAACATGTAAAACAAAAAATAGCAATAATAATAAATTAAAGCTTATTGCCACTGACAGGGAATTCTCTTTATGGGGAAAAAATCTACCAAAAACAGGCAATTTCTGAGGTAACAGCAGGGAGCAGCATTACCATTTTATGTTCAATACCAACGTTTAACTTGGCAGTGGTTACAACTAACTTGTTTCTGTCATATTCCATGCTGGAAGAACTTTAAACTGAAATGCTTGCTAACTCGATATGCTTGCGTTACTTGCGTTTATTTGACGTTGACACGCGGTTTTTTGTTGTTGCTTTCTCGCGTGCATATAGTGAATGGCAGGGGGAAAACAGGCAAAAATACATGGATACTTTGAAGCGAGAAGCGACTTCTCCGCTCCGCACAAAACTTGTTCCGTTCGCCAACTCACCGCCTCGCCTAAGCAAATTCCTGCGGGAAACAACGCCTTCCCCATGTCGGCTTTGTTTTTTTCCGGCCAGCACCTTTCTTCCTCTGAATCCGAGGCTTGGCTGACAGCGAGGTTATTGGCGCATTATCGCCACCTACTGTTCTGATTCAAACCCCTACCCCGCAGCAACAGACCTTTACAAAATAAAAGCATGTGAGCAACATGCGTTAATGCGCGTTAAAGAAAATATCGCCGTTAATAGTCTATATATATATATATATATAATCTGGACATGTACTTATATATAAACACACACCTATTTATTTAGAATACTTCAAAATCTATATATGCACATCGATCAAAACATTGATCAAAAGCCAATCATGCTGCCAATCTCTATCACTTAATCTCTCTATATATATAAACTCCATCTATATCTTTCTATCTAAATACTTAAAACATAAATACAGTGAACATAGACGTTCTCTACTTTCTGCCTCATACAATATGGCGGAGACGTCGACGTGTCAAACCTGCGCCCAATGAGGCGTCTACGTATAAATGTCTGTGAAATAGCCTATAAATTATTTGTAGTTGATGTTTTCTCAGATGCTGTTTAGTCATTAAGCTGGAAAAACAGACCGATGACAGGAAAACCCATAAAAATGCTGTCATTGTTGTCCAGATAATGTGGACCTATATGTGGCATCATTTTTAATTACATACAGATTTCAGGTCCATGCACCATAGAGTTGTTAAAAATGTACTTTTCAACTGATTTTGGAAACCATTTAAATAAAACCTCACTATGAACCTGGTGTGCGTTTGGACGGTCGATCCAAGCAGAACAAAAAACACTCGTCCAAAATATCAACGTTAATGTGGACGGGTGTAAAAGTCATGGTCTGTTGTTCAACCTGTTCTCCTATTTCATTCATTTTTATTTAGTTGGACAAAATTCAGCCTTAAAACAAGCCACCTTCTAATTATCTTTTGCTTGTCAGTCAGAACTGTCGTAGTAGCTGTTAGTCCATAAAACTGAGTATTACTAAGTATACGTATATATAAGTATATAAGTAAGTAATAAGCTCAGAGTGAGGTGATTTGCTCCTGTGTTTTTCATTCACATTTGTTCTGCTGTGGGGTTTACTTGTGCTTCATACGGCCATAAAAACCCAAGAACCACATGTTGAGAACTCTGCAAAGGTTTGCAACAGAAACGCATGGAAGGACCAGTGGGACTGCAATAAGTTCAGCTAAGAGCTAAATGTCCTTTCAGAACCAAATCCTCCACATCCTCCACCACAACTGCTGAGAACAATCAGCAAACAGAGAGGAATGAGGTCGGGTCCGCTAGAACCAGCAAGGCCCAGCGTGGCTGCACACTAAACGGGATCCAAAGTATGTTTTTAGTCACAGCTTGAAGAGCGAGGAGCACAGCAGCAACTGATTGAGCGGACTTAGCAGCACCGGACCCGATTCTGTCCCAGCAGAAAGTCCTCAGCTCTGTTTCCTGTCTCATAACTGAGTAGAAAGCAGCAGAAAAACCATCAAGGGAACAAAATCAAACTGGAAATTAAATCAGTTTGTGGTCGGAACATGACTAAAATAATCCAGGGGGCGCTGTAGCTCTGACCCACTTTCCTTTTCAGGGAAATATTTTAATCCCTCATGAGTTTTAATTTGTGCTTCCAGTAGGAAACCGGATCAGAACCTACCGGGTTAAAGTCAGTCGTCTTCCAACTGAAAAGGATCAAATAAGTTTTCTTAAATATAAAATTTAGGCAAACAGTAAATATTTTCAGTGCGGTCCATTCTTGTCTTCTTGGGGTTGATCCCAGTTTGAAACTGAGCGCCGGTTCTCAGCGGGGTTTGGGTCTGGAGAGTTTTTCTGACCACAGGTCCAATTCTGCTACATTCTGATCTTTGATCCACTTCTTTATTGGGTTAGTCTTGTTACTCGGTGCTCCATCATGCTGGAAACCTAATCCCCCGTTAGATCATCCAGCTGCTCCTGGACGACGTGTTGATGCATCTCTTCAGTCATGCCGGTGTTCCTGGGCAGCGGGAGGAAGCCTTTGCATGAGAAGCAACCCACACATGGATTGTATCAGAACTCTGTTGGCACCACACTGGACTCATGGTGGCTCCCACAGTTTCTTCTCCAGATGCCCCAAACAGTCAGGAGGACTCAGTGGGAAATATGTAGCTCAAGTTTTTCTTGTTCTCCTCAGCCGGCATGCAGCTACTTTCACTCCAACCTCATGGCAACACCGAGCAAGCTCTGCACTGGTGGCAGCATTTTAATCTCACATTTGTGCTTTAGAGAAGCTTACAGAGATGCAAACTCTTCTACATTAAAAACACTTTTGGCTGGTTGTGTTTTGACTGTGAGTCGATGTGCTGATTGTGGAAGAGTTTCAGAAGTAGTAGTGCTGATAAAAGACCCGTATTCCCAGGTTCTGAGCTTGACCCTGACTGGTTGATGGTTCCAATCTGAGGACCAGAGACATTGGGACGGGGTGTAGCATGAAAAGCAAAGTAGAATCTGTGCCTTAAGCTTGTGAATGTCAGTTAGACCCATACTGAATGTGTAAAGTTAGATCCTAATGTGTAAAACAGCTGGAGGTATAACTTTATAAACAGGATTATACTTTAATTGTAACTTTAAAACAGGAAACATCCTCACCTTACAATCTTTATGAAAACTTTTTCCTTTGCAGAAACTTTAACATCAGTGCAGTCGGCTCCACAGCTGCTGCAGTAGATCAATCTGTGCTCGACACGTTTGCAGGGACATTTAGAAATAAGCATAATTTAAATCACTTATTGTGTGAAAATAACATTAACTCTGTAATTTGTATTTACTTATTAACTGTGTTATTGTATTTGATTAAAAAATCCCATTCCTAACCGTGCTGTGCATGGCTGCCTGCAGGAAGGATCTCATGCAGCGGTCGGTCTGTCAGTGGATCTGGAGAAGCTTCTCACTGAAGACTCTCTGTTGTTGTTTGACAATCTGATGAAGATGATGCTCAGGATTATCCATGATGTTCTTCATTTATGAAGAATAGTTCCTTGAAAAATCATCTCTAGATGAAGCTCAGTTACTCTGACGCTTCAAGTCAGTTGCATCTGAAGCTAACCCTACAGATAATGGCAGAAGAGAGAACAGGCTACTCAACAGAAGAGATCTGCAGCATTTTGCTACAAACACTGAAGGACATCAGCTTCTTCAAGATGTCCAGTCTGCTCCGTCACTTCTTCTAGACGCTATAATTTACATGACCTTTGTTAGGCTGCTCTGTGTCAGGGAAAGTGTAACGGGAACCCCTGACCTTCTGATCGGTCAGAGTTTTGTTCCTGTTCTCACCCTCCTCTGTTCCTCAGGTTCCAGATGAATCTTATCTACTGGTTGTCGCACATTCCAATCATTCTGCGCTCTCATAACGCCAGTGACCACGCTCGTTCCTTGTTACGTTCCATTTGCTGGTTGCACACTTCTTGTTTTTATGTATCCAGTTAGCTTAGCAGTTAGCTTAGCGGTTAGCTTCTGTGTTAGCCGTTCATTGTAGCTCTGCTACTCTCACCATAGACTTTGAACATGGCTGAGAGTCATGTGTTCATGTTAATGAGAAGAATAAGAAGAAGGCCTCAGGAGCAAGAAATAAGACCAGAGAGGATTTGGGAGATTTTTTCCCCAGGAAATCCCCCTGAGGAGCAGAAAAGCAGATAAAATGGTCTTGCACAGTAATTAAAAAGAGTGGGGAAACTTACAAAAAATTGCAGACTCTACCTTTAATAATTTCCTCTGGCACTCATAAATCGTTATTCATAGCCAAAACCAAACCTATTGTTGTACAACATGTGCAGCTGCATTCCAGATATGATGCCGTTTGGAGGCTGAACCATAGAGGATATTGTTGCACTAAGTCGAAAGGCGAGAAAGGCACAAATAATGGTTTCATGCATGAGGAAGGAGGGTGAAATGACAGAAGAAGACAGTTCTGGTGATTGCTGATGTGGTTCATGATTATGGGATGGCTCTTGAAGTTGACTCTGGGGTTGTGAATATGTGAGAAAGAAGTGGCTGACGTTGAGTCGTGGGAACTTTTAATCACAGATTTTGTCCCAGTGTTTGAAATGGTAGTTGAGCTGGAGAAAACAAGTTGGTTATTTTTTCTGCGCTGTACAGGTTGTGTTTATTGGTTGAGATGTGGATCTGAACGTTGTTGGTATAGCAATTCTGTGACAGCAAATGAGGCCAATAAGGAGACTATAAAAAGCCAAAAAGAGAGGACTAAGCACAGAACCTTGGGGAATGCCATGACTGTTAACGTGGAGGTGGAGTTAATTTTGTAAATTTACCTCTCTCTTTTACAGACGCCCTCCTCGAGAAGAGATGATCCTGGAGTTTACTGGACACTCTTGGGCGTCCTGAAGCCATCAACGCTGCTACTAAACATCTCACTTCCAGGGTCTTGATAATGGAGACGATGATTGAAGAATTGATTCCTGCTGGACTTCTTCAGCTTCGCTTGTGCTGGTGGTATGAGTGGGCTGGCATGTAGCTTTATGCTGATGATGTGGTTCTGTTGGTCTTTTAAAAACCATGACCTCCAGTGTGGAGGAGCGGTTAACAGCTAAGTGTGAAGTGGCTCAGCCAGGAGCTGGAGATCATGGTTATCCACCAGAAAATGGAGGGAGGGTGGAGACCTCCCTCTGGGTCTAGAGGAGGAATTCAAAGATCTTGGCATATTGTTCACAGGTGACAAACTGCTTAGACTTTTACCTTCATGCCCCACAGGGAGGAAACTCCGGGACAGACCTGGATCTCCAGCTTTACTGGCTGCCGGCGGAGCCTGTGAGGTTCTGGTTCCCCAGCGTCTGCCTCAGTGCTCTGGGGGTCTTTGGTTCCTCACATCCACTACTGAGCATTTTTCTCATGGATAAACCTCACAGACACAAGTTCACTCTCACCAACACCTGCAGGTGATCCAGGTGCTACAGACTCCCTTCTATCCATAAAACCCCTGTTATTATCTCCAGCTGTCACTTTCTACATGTCGTATTAATTAATCCTCTTATTATCTTCAGTGATGGTATCAAGGTGTTTGTACCTGTAATACTTTATCAGCTGCTTCTGCTGTTCTTTATATCTCTCTCTGCAGGTGTAGAAGCAGACTCAGAGGATGTTCTATCGCTCTCTACCTTTCCTCTCCTCTTTCTCCTTTTTAGCATTTTGTCTGTTTCTCTCCTTTTTTTCTCTTCTACCTGTTTCTGTGTCCATTGAACATGAAATAGTCCCAGAATAAAATCTAAAAAAGCTTCTTGCAGATATAAATTAAGCAGAGCTCTATGGTGAAAGCGGTAAGGCTCCACTGGTGAAAGTAAAACCTGTTGGGCTCTTTTTGGCATTAAGACAATTCTTAGTGTTTCACTGTCAGACAGGACACAAAAAAAAAAAAAAAAAAACAAGGCGCAACTAATGGACAGTTTCTTTTTTCTTATTATTCACCATGAGCCCGAGTGATGGTTGTGTGTGGAAATCCCTGCAGATCACTAGTTTCTGAAATACTCAGACCAGACAGTCTGGCTCTAACTACCATGCCTCGGTCATTTTTCCTCATTCTGATGACCAGTTTGGAAAATGGCTTTTACTTGTATAGCGCTTTATCAAGTACAACGACCCCCAAAGCGCACTACAGTCATTCACCTATTCATGGTGGTGAGCTATGCTAGTAGCCACAGCTGCCCTGGGGCAGACTGACAGAACGAGGCTGCCATACATCGGCGCCACCTGGTGCATCCAATGCAAAAAAAAACCTGCAGCCAAACCAGGAACTGGAAATGAGTTCCTTCAGCCGCTTTCCAGCGGAAGAACCAAGACTTTACTCCTCACCTTCCTAATAACACCATTCTTGACTCCCTCTACATGCATTAGCACCGTCACCTCGACAGAACGGGATTGGAGGGGAAGTATAGAGGCATCCAGCTGACGTCTGTCCCTCTGTCTGCAGTTTGTCCTGGAAACACGCGTCCGACCGCCGGTTCCTAAACCCCGCAGCCGTTCCCTCAGTTTCTCTGGGTGGGAGGCTGAGCTAGGTGTGTGTGTTGCAGATGCATTCCAGAGAACCAAGACAAAAAGGGAAAGAAAGAGGGATACACATCATTATAATGACTGCATGCAACTCGATACTCTTGCATACTGAATATTCCCCCAGAGGGCTTTTTTCCATTATCCCCGAACGGGGGAGTCGTTTAGCTGATCCAGCCCAGCTTTGCGTTTCTTTATTCTTCCTTTTTTTTCCACTCTCTCCCTCTTCTTTGCTGTTTTTTTTTTTTTTCCACAGACACATTGTGCAAATGTAACCTTTTGCAAGGCCCAACCCCCTACCCTACCGCTCCCCATCCCCAGGAAGTTGGCTCGCCACTTTGCTGCCAAGAAATATGAAAAACTGGCAGGCTGCCCGTTTCATCTGCAAACACACGGCGGAAAAAAAGGGAAGGGTGGATGGAAGCAGCAGGAGGCGGAGGGGAGGGAGGGAGTGGAGGTGACACAGAGGCGAAGGAAACGCTGCTGCTGTGCTCGCCACGAGGAAGAAAAAGAGACTCTAAAAGCAGAGCAGAGCAGAGAGAAAGCAGGCTGCAGAGAGATAAGGATGAATTTTACTTGCATGAAAAGAGGCCACATTACTGACTGAAGATAAATCTTATGTGGACATTTTCTCAGCGCACAGCCAGAGATGAGCCGGGTTTACGCTCAGGCCTGCACCCACACATGCAAATCAGCTAGCGGCCGTGCCCGTTCCCTCATCTTAGCCGCTTTTATAGATGCAGGATTTATTTTTGCTAATAACAGGAGGAAGCCGAAGCTCCACAGCAACACTGATGAGATGTTTTCTAACAGTGAGATTGACCTGGGTCTGAATAATTGGCTGGATCCAGTTTAGACCAGCATAACTACTGAATCCGAGGGAAGATTCACGGCTTCTGTAGCTGCTAAACTTTCAATCATCTGGTGTCTTATGAGTAAAGATTACTGTATTCTTTATTTAACCTTTATTTTTACAGGTTTGTCTCATTGAGATCTTATTTTTCCTTCACAGGAGAGATCTGTTTTAATAAAACGACGTGTTGTATCAAAAGAACATAAAAGCTACAGAGTAGCAATACAATCAATTAAGACATTCGGCTCCAATTAAAGGCACTAATAAAATATAACCTAAAACAGGAACCAGTTTCATAGGAAGATTTCTCTATTTTTCTTCAGATAAATTCAAATAGCTAGTTTTAGGTCTAGCTGGACAGTGGTGCAGTTTGTAGCTGTTTCCTTGCTGCAAGAAGGTCCTTGGTTCAAATCCCAGCTTGCTCTTTCTGGCTGGAGTCTGCAGGTTCTCCCTGTGCATGCATGGGTTCTCACTGGGTACTCTGGCTTCCTCCCACAGTCCAGAAACATGTCTGTTGGTTGAATTGGTCTCTCTAAATAGTTATTTTTTAGTTTTTTCCTAATGGTTACAGGATTAACTCACCTGTGTCACCGTCACTCCTAAGTCATTCTTTATTTAAACAGTGCAGAACGCCAACTGCTATTCTTCTTCTGCTGGTTTGGCAGCAAAGCAAGATCTGTTTCTGTAGACAACCCCTAGTTTGAGCTTCAACATTTTCACAATGAAGATTCTTTATGCCCAGAAAATGACTGGTTTTTCCAGAGCGTCCCTTTACCTTTCAGATCCTGTCTGATGCGTCTCCTCATGGACTCCTCTGGACATCTGAAGGTCTGACAGCGATGTAATTCCCAAAAAATAAAAAAGCGGATACTGGCCGCTGTTTCTCCTTATTATAGGAAGACGAAAGTAAGAATAACAGCTATTAACAACGGTCTGGTGGAGCAGGAACTGCTGCTGCTGTGTGTGGATGTGTAGTGAGAACCAGGACAGTGACGTAAACAGCAGATGAAATGCGCCATGACCGCTTTGAAAAACATATCCAAATTAGCACCACATATATCAGTATATAGTAGTATATGAGTCACGATATGAATTACTACCATCTGGCGAATGGTATAGATATAAATATTCATTCATCCCTTCCTCCATCAGATTAATAGACAAATTGCCCCTATGGGGACAATAAAGTATAATCTAATCTAAAAAAGTGTCACAAATTGGATTTTTGTTGAGTGAAAAGATCGGAATCGGGCCGTTCACACGGTTATGGGTCACATATGGGCAAAAACATCACATTTGGGTTGCATTTGTAAACGTAGCCTTTACAAATTAAGAAGTTCTGAACATCTCCCCCAGCCAGAGGGGAACCATCAGCCTCTCCTCCTGCAGCTCCGCCAGGTGACGTCAACCCTGAAGAAGGTCAACACCAACCAGGCTGCAGGTCCAGACATGGAGTCAGCCCGGACGCTTAAACATGAGCTGACCAGCTAGCAGGGGTCTTTCTGGACATCTTTAACCTCTCCCTGCAGCTCTTCATGGTCCCTGCCTGAAGTTCTCCATCATAGTTCCTGTTCCAAAAAAAAACTTTGCTTCAACAGCACCTTTTACACCTTTTACTCCAACGTTTGACCCAAGGAGTTAAATTTAGGGCTTTATGGGGAAGTTTTGGCCTCAGCCATGGCGAGAATAGTGATAAAGACTTTAAAGTGGAGAACCGTGGATTTTTATAGGTTGGGTTCTGGATATGTGTGCTGCACTGATTCTGTGGAGTGATCTTTGGTCTGAGGAGCAGGCAACCCCTCTGCCCCCCCCCCCCCCCCCCCCTCAACAATCTGGAGCAGTGCAGGAAACCAGAGACTAGCTTTGCCTTCTCCACACGGTGGTTCCATCAGAGGCCCTGAACAACTTTTTCAACCACAGACGCAAAACAAAGACAAAACTTAACAGCTTTCAGTGTAAAATGAGAGAAAGCCTCGCTGAATCCACAGATCTGTTCACATCACAATGGATGCTGAGAAGAAAACTCTGTGACGCTCGCAGGCAGGCGGAGCGGAGTGGAGATGGAGATGGAGTCGGTGTAAAAGGTAGTAACCACTACTGTTCTTCTGACCCCTGCCATTAACGGAAAGTCACTATAATCTGAAAGGAACTGAAATTGATTAAAAACCTCAAAACCAAAATCATGGAACAGACCATCACGGTAAAAGGAATTAATTTGTGGAATGGACTTTGTCAAGGAAGAGTCAAGAAGGATGATGACGTTCAGTAAAGGTATAAAAAAAACGACAATGTTAGGGATGTATAAAAGTAAGAGTTCACAGAAATTATGAGAAAATATCTATGATGGTATGACGTTTTGAATATTTTTGAATACTGTAAAATGTAATTATAGCAAGTGTGGATAACTGAGAAAATATGGATGTAAATTCTGTAAAAAAAGATGAAGTAGCAGAACGGATGTAGAGTTATTGTAAGATAAGTTAAAGGGCAGATATCATCAGATTGCTGTTCTCTCTGCTCCGTTTCATTCAACATGCATGATTTGGGAGTGGATGTATTGTTCTGTATGAATTTTAAAGTTATTTTTGATTAAATAAATTAAACTAAACTATTCATGGACTTCAGCATTCAGCACGGTGCTCCCAGACATGCTGGCCCTGAAGCTCCACAGCATGGATTCTCCACACCTGTCTGCTCCTGGATCAGTGACTTCCTCACCAACAGACCCAGGTGGTGAGGATGAGGAACATCTGCTCCACTGATCCTCAGGAGCACCACAGGGCTGTGTCCTCAGCCCAGATCTCTTCACCTTTTCACCCAGGACTGTTCTGCTCCCCCCCCCCACAGACACAGTGGAGAAGTTAGTGGACATGATCTCCACCAATGATGAGTCCCACTAGAGGGAGGAGGTCCACAGTCTGACCCAGTGGAGCTCTAGGAACAACCTGATCCTGAACACCAGTCAGACCAAGGAGGTAATAACAGACTACAGGAGGTCCAGGAGGACTGAACACCTCCTCTCTACATACAGGGGGAGGTGGTGGGGGCGTGGCCAGCATCAGGTTCCTGGACATTCACATCTCCTCTGACCTCCTGGACTGTGAACACCTCCCACCTGGTGAAGAAGGCCCAACAACGACTCTTCTTCCTCAGGAACCTGAAAGGGTCTGGATTCCCAATAAGCTGCTAAAGAAACTTCTACAGAGCTACAATAGAAAGCATCTTGTGTCTCAGTGTGACAGGGTGGTACAGTGGCTCCACAGTGCTGGAGAGGAAGGATTTAGGACAGGTGGTGAGGACAGAGCAGGGGATTGTGGGATGCCGTCTGCAGGATCTGGACACGGTTTATGCAGCATGAGTCCAGAGCAGGGTCAGACTTATTGCTACAGATCCACCCACCCGGGCAATGCTCTGTCTGACCCACTTCCACCAGGGAAACGATTCAGGAACATGTCTTCTGACAAAGTGACAAAGAGGATTTAAAAGTCCTCGCAGTCTTTCGGGCTGTAACTGCTCATCCCTGCAGCCAGAGGCCACAGAAATAAAGCTCCTAAAACAACAGACCACAAAATCACCAAAGAGGAACTAACTGATAATTAATAGCTGCTGCTTTTAGATTATAGCTTTTAGTAAAAGCTTAAAATCTATTCTGAACTCTACCTTAAAGGGTAACTCACCCCCAAATCAATTATTACTTTTATTTTTTTGCCAATATCCTGTTAACATGGTTGTCTTACTGTTCTGTTTACATATCCTGGTTGGTATTTATTTTGACAAATTATTGCACCTTTGTTTAAATCCTGCCTTTGTGTCTCGTTCCGTCAGTGTTGCGCCCTCCTATGGTTCAACAGGGGCCTCACATTGAACCTTGAATCAGTATTGCTATTGGTTCAAAAGTATTTGTGACATCACTTGGAGAAATTGACGAGTCAGCAGCTCTGCCGCTGTGCCTCCGTAGCAAGTTGGAGCTTGAATGGTGAGTTTTACGGTCCTTCTATCGATTTTTCAGGTTAGCGATTTAGTAGCTTAGCATTCAGTTAGCTTATTTAGCTTTTACTAGTAGCCCAGACCACACCCAGCCTTGGATCTAAATCTGAATAAACTGGATTGATTTAAATGACTTGGGACCAGTGGCGGTTTTTGGAAGCTAATTGAGACAAGGGAAGGCCAAGGATCCGCTCTACAGTGCAATGGTCTAACGGATTTAAAGACTCTTTTCCAGTAGTACCAACAGTAGTCCTTCACACCGAGGTGTGGGGTGGCCAAGGCGGTTCAGGCGGATTCCCAAACGGCCGGTCTGGTTTTTACTTTTTTCATTCTACCCAATAATAAAACGCAGCTGTGGTGAAGCCCGGGCTCAAAGTCAGTACAACAGGCTGAGTCAATATGGTGTTATGCGAGATACAACCGGCCCCTCATTATTAAAGAAGCAAGAAAGTCCTTCCATGGCTCCCTGTATCTCAGAGAATAGACTTTAAAATCCTTCTGTTAGTCTATAAATCCCTGAATTAGCACCTAAATACATCACAGACTTGTTATCAGGGCATCAACCCTCCAGACCACTCAGGTCTTCTGGCTCCAGCCTGCTCTGCAGAACCAGAACCAGAACCAGAACCAGACATGGAGAAGCAGCATTTAGTTCCTATGCTCCACTGATCTGGAACAAACTCCCAGAAAACTGTAAAGGTGCTGAAAGCCTGAGTTCCTTTAAATCAGGATTAAAAAAACATTTGTTTAGGATTACCTTCAACTGTTCCAGTTAACTGAAACACCACTAGTTTTTTTATGTCCTATTTTCTATCTACATTTTATTCCTACTTGCTTTTATTCTGTTTTATTTTGCTATATTTTAATCATGTAAAGCACTTTGCATTGTCTTTGTACTGAATTGTGCTATATAAATAAATTTGCCTTGCCTTGCCTTGCCTTGCCAAGAAATATACTGGTGCGACTTAAAGTAGAAAAGATGCTGGAAAGAAATGAGTGGAGTAGAGAAAATGTCTGCAGGATGTTGACAAATAAAGCCTAAATTAACCACTTAAGTTTTTTACAGCTGTTTATTTTACTGTGGAAGCGCAGTTCTGTCATGGTGCAGCTTTTCCTGCTGCACCATGAACATTTCATGGCACTTTCCACCTCCCATACGTTCCACTTCTCTACTCCACCTTCTGATCATTTACACCTATCAGCCTTAATCAAGCCCAGACTCAGCGCACCTGCCTCCTTCATAAGCTCTCCTCAGTCAGCTCTTCTCTGCCGGATCGTCTGCTCATTACTGCTCACGTTATCGGCCTAACCTCGTCCTGCCTGAGCTCTCTGCGTCTCTGCTCTCTAATCAATTAAAATGAGAGTCTATGTTCAAAGGGTAATATTTTAATAACTATAGGTTAGGCCAAGAAAATTCCAAATGAGTTGAGTAATTCCCTGACTTTGTTGGTGTGTTTAGCACTTTCCTTATCTTAGTAATTTTTTATTGTATTTGTGTTCTAACATTCTATAATGTTTGTTATTGTAGCTGTTATTGTTATTAGTAGCTGAGGAGGCCAGTTTCAGTCGTGGAGCTGATGCAGAAGGACAGAATAAAGTCATAGGAGGAGGAGGCAGGTGAGGGAGGACAGGAGGAGGAACCGCCTAAAAACAGGTCCAGGTGCAGGCTGGGTTACCAACAGGTGTTTGCATTGAATCATATAAAACAACCAAGGTTTGCTGTCCAAGCCAAGGTGTTTTGACATCTGCTAATAGGCTGAAAAGGTTGTATTTGAAGGTATGCCTGTACTTAATATTTGCTTTTATATGGTAAGCTGCTTGTTTAGTAAACTTTTCTAAACATTAATGTAGCGTTTGCACATGTCGGGGGTCACCTAACATATATAACTTTATAGATGTTAAGTGACAGAGCAGTGCAAAGTTTTGCCTAAATGGAAAGTAGAAGGAAAATCATTCACGGTTTTCCACATCTTTATAAACAGAAAGCTGAAAAGTGCGGCAGATGTTTTCTTCTACAGCCCGTTTGCTCTTTCAGTGCAACGTGTCGGCTAACGCCCAAAAGTCGTGTTGCATCTATAGCCGCTCCCTTCAAATGATCATCCTGCGTCTTTAGCCCTGATAACTAACTTCAGCTCAGTCTTTTTTCAGTGTCTGAGCTAAATGAAGGAGGGAACATTTAGCTGCAGCAGCTTCCCAGGATTTAGCGTCCCCTCCCTCCATCATGTGCAGTAATAGTGTGAACTGACTTTTTTGGGTCAGACGACATGTTCTGGAGAAGCTAACTGGAGATGTACTCATGCTAACGTTCTGACGGCTACATTACTGTTAAGTAGTTAAACTGTCACAAGTGAAACATTGGCTGATTATGTGGAAACAAGTGGGACAACCACACTGCCGCTTGTTTGGCCGCCCACGTCTTTGGAGACGGAGTAACAATGCTGGTCAGAAGTGGAGCAGTAAGTTCCTGAAGGCTGTAGGAGTTTTAGTGTCATAAGTGGCCATTTCCCGCATGCGTAAATTATCAGCAGACACATGGGTTCACCACTGAGAGGTAGAAAAGGCCTCCAGGGTGCCAGGTCGTCTCTGAGATACGAATCTCCGACTTCCTCCTCCTCTTCTCTGGATAAACTGGATAAATCAAGGTAGAAATCTTTATTTTATGAGCTCTAATTTGTCGTCTTTGCTTTGGTCTCAGTTGGAAGTTTTGTTTTGAGTCCAGAGTTTCAAATCAAACAGCTCCAAATTTCATCTGTGTTCTCTGATGATTTTCTCTTTTCTTTTTGTCCTTATTTACATATTTCTTAATTTCGGTCAAAGGAATGAACACAGCCGTCATGATCTACAAGGTGGAACCCTACTGAAAAAGAAAAGTTGTGAAAAACTCGTGTGAGCAGAGCTCCATAAAATGGGAAAAATACGAGAGTTTTAACTGTGCTTTAGAAATAACTGTCAACGTCTGCCCTTGTTTCCTGTGAATTATTATAGCAGAAATAATATTATAATTTTAGGTGAATAACATTTATTTAAAAAGAATCCACCAACGTCTCCGGGTTCAGATCTTTGCAACCTACTTTCTCCACTAAGGTGCAGAAGTGATGCAGAAGCGTCCTAATAAATATTTACTCCTGCAGCTCTTTCCCCGCGCGGCTCGTTGAGGTGACCAAACAAATGTTTTCAGTGTGCTGGCGGTCATTAAAGCTCATGTGTTGCTTTTTCAGGTGTGCCGACGCTCTCTGGATGTTTTCCTTCAGCCTGAAGTGTCTTTCTGGGAGCTCTTCCTGTGGTTTCCACGTCTCCAAGTGATGCTCTTCCTGTCCGTTGCCTGGCAACAGAGGAGGGAAAAAATAGATGAGGTGATGAGTGAAGGTGATCTCGAGGGAGTTTGGAGGAGAGGAAGGAGAAGGCTGGGAGGAGGGGGAGGGAAGCGAGGTTTTCTTTTCAGAGAGCTTTTCGCAGATTGTTCCGCTTCTGTTCTGTGGCGTTTGTCTTCCTGGTGAAATGAAAATAACGTCCAGTTCTGTGCGTGAAAGACCGGAACGTATTTATCTGTCGTATTTAACTGTAAAGATGATCCAGGCTTCACAAACCAGTGAGAAAATGTGAATCTATGGGATGTAAAACACTTGATGTTTCTCAGATTGACGCGATCGTTCCTCCACAGTGGAAAAAGTTGCTGACCTGTTAAATTAAATTCTCCTTTTTTTTCATACCGTGACTTGGATAAATATTCACAATTTTGTCGCATTTTAACCACAGAGTTTCATACATTTTATCAGAATTTAATGTGACAAAGCAGAGCGGAGGGAAAAGGATGTTTTAACACGTTTTACTAACTAAACTCTGAAAAAGTTGATTTTATCCCCCGTTACAGCACCGCCCACCGGCCTGGATCTAGATCATCCTGTGAGACGGGACAAGACAACATGTCCATCAGCAAACCTTCAAAGATAATGGAGCAGCTGCATTATACTGGTACGTAAAATAATCACACCCCACCTGTGCAGCTGAACCACCCTAAGCATCCAGTCAGAGGTATTATGGGATGGTTTAGATCAGAGCAGAGCGATGAGGTGGAATGGCCTAGTCAAAGTCCAGTAATAATAATACATTTTATCTATAATGCACTTTAAATTTCAAATAAATTCTTAAAGTATTACAATAGCAGGGGGTTAAAACAGTTCCCAGAGTGTAGTAAAAACACCATAAACGCAAAATTTAAGTCCTAAGTATTAAAAGGCCGTTTGAAACAACAGCAATGACTTTAGGTGCTTTTTGAACACCAGACCTGAGACCAACTGAGAATCTGTAGTAAGACTTGAAAACTGATGTTCTCAGATGTTTAGTGAAGAAGAATGGACAAAGATGACAAAGCTGGTGGAGAAAAAACCAAAAGCTTCCCAGGAAGTTTTCATCAGGAGGACAAACACAAACGCTTACATTTCTGCAACAAACGCTGAAAACCAGGTTTTATTCTCCGTCCACTTCCTGATTACCACACTGTGTAGGTCTGTTTCTTCTCTAATTTTCAGACCCAGGTTTCCATGTTAATAAAGCTTTAAAAGAATTTTACTTTCAAATTAGTATAATTATTCACAAGATTGCCTTAAATCCAAGTTCAAAGCTGCAATGATTCACAGTTCGTTTGCTTCTGTCTTAGTGGCTGCAGACATGGTTCTGCTCATGGTTCTGTTGGGTCGTCTCATCTGATAATATAATATCTCACTGAAAGTTCACTATAGATCCACATGATGGACTAATTGTTTCTAATTAAACAAACTTAATTAGTGTTTAAAGGTTGTCCAGCCTTGCTGATGGGAGAACACTGAGTTCTGCTCTAACAGAACCGGTTCCATGTTGATGTGAATGAATGATCTGGATCCTTTGTCTGTTTTCTGGCAGAAGCTCGGTTTGAACGAGGCTCTTTTTAGGAGAAACGGCCCGCAGCATCACAGATCCTCCATCGTACCTGCCTGACGACGCTTTAGCAGCCTTTGTTTGACACCTGGTTGCTAAAACGCGTCACCTCAGCCTCATCTACAGTTCATGGCTCCACTTCACATCCCAGCAGAGTTCAGCGAAATGTTTCACGTTTGCGATGCTCACAGAGTTTCGTTGGTTTTCAGCTTTTTACTTAATGATCTGCAGATATTAGCACATTTAGGCCAGCAGGCATGTAGATGCAGCCTGACTGTTTGTCTGCTTTACATGTGGAGCGCTGCGTCCTCGCTGCCATAAGCAGCGCTATCACAGATCCTTCCTCCCAGCTGCTGTCGACGTTAGAACCGTCGCTGCTCCCAACAAACCCAAAAATAACTCACATCCCGCCTGTTGTTGCAGCTTTTAATGCACAGTTATGTATAAAGATGTTGTGCATTCGGTGTTATTTCTTTTTTGTCATAGGTTTGCCCTCACCTTTCAGTCTTTTATTCTTACTTTCTGTTTTTATTTTAGCTTTGTGTGAATCTGTCCGCTCCCCTCTGGCTCAATAAAGGCTGTTTCTGTTCTGTTGGACCTTCCTGGAGTTTTCTCTGCCCCGTTTTGAAGAGTGGCTAAAAGAACAGCGTGGTTGCTGCTCATCTTTTCCCTTCGGTCATTAAACACGTGAGCAGTTTGAAGTTGCCGAGCTGCAGCTTTGCATTTAGAAAAGAAAACATTGGGATCAGATTAGCGGCTGCAGGGTGACGTTCCCTTTCATCGCCTCTGTAGACGTAGATGTGCTTTGGTTGATGTTTTAGCAGCTTATTAATAGGCGGGTAGATGTTGCAGGAACGACTCCTCTGTTAGTTTTAAATCTAAAAGAAAGGGATAATATCTGGCGTATTCTCTGAGCATGTCCTGGTGGTCCAGGCTGAACGCTGAGCTGCACCGGCAGCCGTAATGTCAGAGATGGAGCAGAGATCAATAAGCACATCACATAAAGTGTCAGATCATCTCTGCTTTGTGTAGCATCAGCACCACGGCTCGCTAAAAGCTGAACTAAGCAGGAATATCTCTGGCTTCATGGGCCAAAATTTCCATAATAACCTTTTAGCAATAATGTAGTTTAAGTGGTGCGAGAGGAAACCTGGACATGTGCTCCTCCTCCTGGCTGCTTCCAGGCTTCAGAAGATCCAGTCAGGAGAGTCGTTACATGCTGACGTGTCTTCACGTCTAACTAATTCACTGAAAAGCTGGATAGTAAGCTTTGTGTGCCTCAGGGCTCCGTACTGGGCCCTCTGTGTTTAGCTTTTATCTCAGGGACTCTCATGAAGATGTGTACAGTGCTGTGAAAATAATTCACCTTACAGATTTTGTGTGTTTTTGTGTTCCTGTCCCACTAAAATGTTTAAAAAATACATAATGTTGACTACACAACTTTGAAACATTGAATCTGCATCATAAAACAAGTGACTCTCAGTGATTTTAATTTAAAAAAGCAAAATAAACGAGGTAAACAGGAGTGAACAGCGTTCCAGTTGACACACTCAGAGAAGTCGGATTCCAAAAAACAAACGAAAAAACAAAAGGTTAGTATTCCAACATGGCGACGGCCAGGAAAGCTGTTGTTTAGTTCGTAGTCCCTCTTATAAACGTCCTTTAAAGCTGAACTTTCCACATGCAAACACCTCCTTTAATCTGTGTAACATTGATTCTAGACGCATTCTTACAGCGGTGTGTTGGAAGATAAACACGTTTTACCACAGATAACTGTTGTTGATGTGAGTGAGCGGCCATATTAAATCTGATAATCGACCTTAAAACATTTCTCCGCCTTTCCAAGGGGAAAATCCAACTTTAGCGTCTGTTATAGTTGATTTTTCTTATCAGAAGCCGACTGAAAATGGAACGTAACATCTCAGCTTGGTTCTCGCCCATGGAGCCCTTTCTGACAGGCGGTGAGGCCTGCAGAGCTTTAGATGATTTCTGGGTTCTTCACGGATCTCCTGGACGAGTCGTTGATGAGGTTCTGGGGTGATTCTGGTGGGTCGGCGGCTCCTGGGAAGGTTCTCCACTGTTCCGTGTTCTCTCCATGTGCACTGCAAAAACAGAACTAAAATTAAGTCAAATTTTCTTGAAATTAGTGTCTTTGTCCTTGATTTGAGCAGGTAAATAAGATGAGCTGCCAATGAAATGAGTATTTTGACCCCTAAAATAAGATAATTATATATACTGCACTTGAAATAAGATGATGTAGATGAGTTGTTCCTATTTTAAGTGCAGAAATTTTATTCCATTTGCAAATCATCTTATTTGCCTAATCAAATCAAGGACAAATACACTCAGTTTAAGAAAATTTGACTTATTTTTAGTTTAGTTTTGCAGTGTGTGGATCACGGTTCTGACTGTGGTTCTCTGGAGTCCCATAGCCTTAGAGACGGTTCTGTCAGTGACTTTGTCTTTTATCTGTTCTTGAATCAGAGCTTGATGTGTTACTTTTAGCCTACTTCATGCTGTCAAACAGGTTCTACTGCAGTGATTTCTATATTCTACGGTAATCAGTCTGGATTTGATTCCTGAAATTAAAGCCAAAGAATATAGTTAATTATATTTAACTTGTGATTTAAAAAGTGGGGAATTGCTTTTTGACATTCGGCCACGTTGGTCTGAAAAGCGTTTTCCCTTCAAATAAATGAAATAAACATGAAATAAATATGAAAACTCTTTTTTTGTATGTGCAGGTTGTCTTTGTCTATTGTTTGCCACAGTTGACTCAAACTAATTTTAATATCAAAACAGAAGTCCTCTGTAACGTGCCAAACACAATATGCAGATGACACAGTCATATATTTCCATAAATAACCAGAATGCTGCCGTCTGTTCTAACGGTTAACATCTCTGACTAGTTGTGTTGTTCAGGTTTGCATCTCAGGGGATTTCATTGTTTCGCCTGTTAATAGACACTCAGATGTTAAAGTGGCAGGGAGATGACGGTCAGGAATGCTGAATTGTGGGTATTCAGGTGAAGTAATGGGTTCATCACTTACTGCTAAAACACGTGTTAAAGAAGTTAGTGACAGAATTAAATTAAATTTGATGATTTTTAGAGTCATACGGAGCAATTTAACCCCCGAGGCTTTGCAGACGGACATGAATGCTGTGATTGTGTCACATTTAAATTACTGTTGGCCCAAAGCAGGAAGGACAACACCGCAATCAACAGGAAAAATATACAGCGGGAGCAAGATTTAAAGTACTGAATAAAAGGTCTAACTCATTCCTATCACTGCATGGTTTATTTACTTAATAAACCAGGATTAAATATTCTGATATTTTACTGCAGTTTAAAGCTCAGCCTGATTTGGATCCTTCTCCATTGAATAACTTCATTAAACTAAATCAGAACAGGAGAGCTGGAACCTGTAAGAAAGTTCAGACATATATTCTCCTCATATTTATGGGTGCTGCTAGTAGAGCATAGATTTTTGATTTTCTTTTTAGTTTTAACACTTTGTAACCTAATGAAGCTTAGTGAGCACAAAGACCCCAGACGTGACTTTTTATCCTCTTTAGCTTCTTTCATCAAAGCCCTTTAAGAAATCCTAACTTTTTGTCTCCTTCTGTGTCTCTGCTCTGTCTTCTCTAACATAGAAAGTACTCCTGGATCAATGTGAGCTTCTGAGCTTTCTGTGTCTCTGCTCTGTCTTCTCTAACATAGAAAGTACTCCTGGGTCAATGTGAGCTTCTGTGCTTTCTGTGTCTCTGCTCTGTCTTCTCTAACATAGAAAGTACTCCTGGGTCAATGTGAGCTTCTGAGCTTTCTGTGTCTCTGCTCTGTCTTCTCTAACATAGAAAGTACTCCTGGGTCAATGTGAGCTTCTGTGCTTTCTGTGTCTCTGCTCTGTCTTCTCTACCATAGAAAGTACTCCTGGGTCAATGTGAGCTTCTGTGCTTTCTGTGTCTCTGCTCTGTCTCCTCTAACATAGAAAGTACTCCTGGGTCAATGTGAGCTTCTGAGCTTTCTGTGTCTCTGCTCTGTCTTCTCTAAGCCCCAGTGGGTGGAGGCAGATGAGCGTTCACACTGAGCCTGGTTCTGGTTCTGCTGGAGGTTCTCCTCCCTGTTAAAGGGGAGTTTTCCTCTCCACTGTCGCTTCATGCATGCTCAGTATGAGGGATTGCTGCAAAGCCATCAACAATGCAGACGACTGTCCACTGTGGCTCTACGCTCTTTCAGGAGGAGTGAATGCTGCTTGGAGAGACTTGATGCAACCTGCTGGGTTTCCTTAGAGAGGAAACTTTCTCACCAACCTGGAGGATCTGATGGAAGCTGACTTTGGAAAGAGCCTTGATGATGATATGGTGGGAAGTGGTGCTATAGAAATCAAATTGAAGTGAATTGAACTGGTTTCTTGGATTTAGAAACCAGTTCATCAGCATCAAGAGTCTCCAAAAGAGCGAGGACCTTCAAACTCTGAGATATTGTGTTCAAAATGTTGTCTGATTATAAATTATCCTGATTAAGACATTTAGAAAAGTTTTCTAAAACTGTTGTATTTTCTAGTTTTAGTTTTAATATTAGTATTGCAGTAAAAATACCCATTTAATCTGTTATCTAAATCATATTACAACATTTAATGATCTAAACATCTAAACATTTTTAATTAGAAACCTTCTGATGCCTGAGCCATGCTTTAAATCATTTCATAGATAAAATGAAAGCTTTGGTTAATACAAACTATATTTATAAAAATACTCGAAACAAATAGTATAGTGGTCAGAAATATCCATTACTGTGGGGAAGCGGTGCTGGTCCAGTTTACCCGGTCCAACAACTGTCCTCCTGTTCCGTGTGGGAGGATACAAGTGATGGAGGCCAGGATGCATAAATGAGAAGAATCCCAATTAAATGGATCCCAGGAGTGACAGAGAGAAGGAGAGCAGGTCTAAATGAAAGAGAAGGGATCACCAGAAGGGAATGTGTGGCGTGCCAAAGCCGGGGAGGGGGGGTTGCTGGAAGGATCAATATCTAATTTCAGTGCTGAGCTCACGCTGGACGCTTTTCCAATAAGACCGGGATAAAAACAGCCAAGCCTGAATAGGTGTGTGTCTGTGGCTGTCTGCAGACCACACATCCATCTGCTGCTGCTGCTGAGAAACCGGCTCCGGCTCCGGCAGCCCGGCCCAGTCACACTGAGCAGGAGCTGGTGGTGTGTGCCGGCTAATTTAAAGCCCAGTCTGAGCGCATGTCACCTCCAACAGCCGCTGCCACACACTTTGGGATTTCACTCCCAAACTGATCCCAAGGTTTAAAAAGTTCATTTTATTTCAGCGTTTTCCATCTATCATCACACACCTGCAGCAGAACCACTTCCTGGACCCTCAGTCAGGGATCTGACCGCAGATCAGCACAAACCGGCCGACAGGCACGGTGGTGGAGGGGTCATGGTTTGGGCCGCAGACCCTCCAGTCCGTCTGTGAAACATCTGAAGCTCGGTCCAATGAAGGCGAACACAAGAGAAACATCTCTGTCCTTCTGTCTCTGCAGGCCAAACATCAGCGGCGAGGCCAGGATGGATCCATCAGAAACTGGACCACTGTGGGCCTCCTTCCTTTGAGACCGAGACAAACAGGAAGTACACATCATTAAAATGTATTTTTTCTTTAGTTTTTTTTTACACGTGTCCTGTCTGGCAGCGCAGCATTAATAATTGTTGCCAAAGAGAGCCCAACAGATTTACTTTCACATGTGGAGCTTTTACTGTGAAAAGCTTTATTAGATTTTATGCTGGAACTATTTCATGTTCAATGGACACAAAAAGAGGAAGGTGGAAGAAATAAAAAGAAACAGATGAGACAAAATGCTAAAAGGGAGAAATGGTGAAAGAGAAAGAGGAGAGGAAAGGAAAGGAAGAGAGCGATATAACATCCTCTGAGTCTGCTTCTACACCTGCAGAGAGAGAGATAAAGAACAGCAGAACCAGCTGATAAAGTATTACAGGAACAACCAACACCTTGATACCATCACTAAAGAATATAAATTAAATTCAATTTAAATTTATTTATATAGCATGTGATTTCAAGGTTCTTTCCAAAGTCAGACTCCATCAGATCCTCCAGGTTGGTGAGAAAGTTTCCTCTCTAAGGAAACCCAGCAGGTTGCATCAAGTCTCTCCAAGCAGCATTCACTCCTCCTGAAAGAGCGTAGAGCCACAGTGGACAGTCGTCTGCATTGTTGATGGCTTTGCAGCAATCCCTCATAATATAGAGGGAATATACAGTATTAATTAATACGAAATGAATAAAGTCACAGTTAAAGCTACTAATGAGCGTTTTCTGTATAAAAGAGAGTCAGTAAGCACCTGTAGGTGTGAGAGAGTGCTGGTGTCTGTACGGTTTATCCATGACAAAAATTTAATTTTACATTTTTCCTCATTCAGGCGGCTGCAATGAATCTGTGAACAGCAGTAAGAAACCGGCTGAAGGAAACAGGATTTAAGTCCAGAAAAAGGCGAATTACGACCATTATTAGGGAGAAGAAAAGGTTCCTGTTGGCTTAAGAGAAGCAACCAAGGACCGCTGAAGATAACCAGTCTGCACGGACCAAAGTGATGATGGTGGAGCTTCATTATGTGAGGAAACCAGCAGGCGTCCAGCATCACTGATGATGATGTGCAGCTGAATGAGGTGCAGGAGCAGGAAGGATGGCGGCTGGCCTCTGAGAGAAATCACCAGGGGGACATTTAGTCCAACACCACAGAGAAAGTTCACTGATGATCTGGATCTACATCCATTCGTCCACCAAGCAGACGGAGCTCAAACTGTTCAGCCGGATCTCCTTCAGGGAGGAACCTGGAAACCTTCTCCGTCCTGCAGAGCCCAGCTGAACACCAGAACAGAGAAACCTGGTTTCCATCTGAGAAATCCTGTCAAATCAGAGCAAAGCTGCGGCACAGACTAAAGTTACTCTGATGTTCTCCCTTTATAGGGAGACCATGTGTGGGAAGCTTTGTTCCTACAAAATAAAAGCCCTGAATGAACCTGAAGCTCAGGAGGAGAGCCCTGGGATCAGATGCTCTGGTGGTAGCGGTCCAGTCTCAGTGATCCTATAAGGACTTTATCTTGTTGCCCCAGCAGCAGATTACTGAGACACAGGAACACAACAGATCATTGAAACGTTAATGACATATTTTCATCCTTTTGATAAGACAATAAATCAGTTTTCTTTTGCTCTTTGGGGAATTTTCTCTTCCTGAAAGTTGAGTTTAGGAATGAAAAGTGAACCACCGAGCTGGGCTGAGTTCTCTTTATTTATTATTTTAATAGTTTTCATTTCTGCACTGGAGCTCCCCTCAGTGGAGGCTGGCAGGAATTGGACCCGCATCCTCTGAGCGCGGGAGGAAACAGAAGCAGGTAGGAAGGTGCTCTCCATCCTGGGTCCTCCAGGGGTAATCACTGCGGGTTTAAATCAGAAAGTCCGGCTCTGTTTGCGCTGGTTTCTGGTGAAGAACCGCAGAGAGGAGTCTAAAGTCTGCAGGTTAGAGTTTCACTAAGAGACAAACTCAAATACTGAGAGGAAACGACCCCAAACTCACACATTACGCCCGCGGATCGCTGAAGCTCGGTGCTACACTGCCCCCATGTGGCCACGTTGCAGAACTGCAGGATGCAACGTTCCCCTGCGGGGATCCGGCAGATCAGAACCTTTGCGTTGACCCACTTATCGCTGCTTCTTGTTCCAGCGTTTCTCTGACTGACTGCAGAACAAATTAAAACATTTATACCTTTTCAAGACTTTTATCAGCCGATTGGTCCCGTTTCTACGCAGAGGGAATATTTCCACTTGTCATGCTGGACATCCACATCTGGACCAGATCTCTGGAGTTTGTTGGTTTCTGTTTCTGCAGAATTTCAGAATGTCCTTAGCTTTGCCTGAAAGTCTATTTCTGCAGTGCAGATGTTCTCGATCCCACTCACTGCCTGTGCTGAGCAAGCTCTGCACTGGTGGCCACATGGCTCCATAGCGCCCTCTAGAGGAGCTTGTTGGACCTGAAGCTTTCTTCTCTTATGCAGCCGAGACCCTCAGCTTGAAGTTCTTGATGATGCAGAAAACTCAGCAGGTTCTCCCACTGGTCAGCACTTAAAAGTGTAATATTTTTTTAAAATAAAATAAAAATATTTACATTATCTCAAGAAAATAATGTTCTGATGTTATTTTTCAGTAAATCTTTATACTTTAACACTCAATGGATCATGATTTTGTTTGTGAATGGAATAGAAACCTTTCATTGCTTCGTTAGGACGTTGTCCTCACTGCCGAGGAACAAAAACACGAACAATAAATAAATCTGAATAAATAATTTCTTTTTTTTTTTGTGGAAAAAACTGAAATAAAGTTCAGTGACTGGAGGAAAACAACACGGTATTGTATGACAGCACTTTATCAGGTCCTGAGGACAACAAAGACCTTTACACAACCATTCTCACGCTGATGGGGGTGAGCTACATCCACAGCTGCTCTGGGTCAGACTGACAACCGGAACCTCTGACCACTGATATTTCATCCTGTTGCCTCCAAAATGAAATTAAAATGGATACTTTGAGAGTTTTCTACATTTTTCATGCTGGACGGTTTTGACTGGTGAATCCTACCTAATTGTTGTGATCAGCACCATTCAGACAGCGTTCTCCTTGGTGGCTGAAAAGTTACGTTTCAGTCTCATCTGACCAGAGTACCTTCCTCCAGACATCTGGAGAGTTGCCCATGTGCCTTTTAGCGAACTCAGACCCTATTTGTTATTTTTAGCATTTAGTAACGTCTTTTTCCTGGGCACTCCTCCATAAAGCTCAGCTCTATGGAACGTACGGCTCTGCAGATCCTTCAGGGTGACTTTTGGTCTTTGCTGCCTCTCTGATTCATGTCCTCCTGGTGGAGAGTCGTCTGCATTGTTGATGGCTTTGCAGCAATCCCTCATACTGAGCATGCATGAAGCGACAGTGGAGAGGAAAACTCCCCTTTAACAGGGAGGAGAACCTCCAGCAGAACCAGAACCAGGCTCAGTGTGAACGCTCATCTGCCTCGACCCACTGGGGCTTAGAGAAGACAGAGCAGAGACACAGAAAGCACAGAAGCTCCCATTGACCCAGGAGTACTTTCTATGTTAGAGAAGACAGAGCAGAGACACAGAAAGCACAGAAGCTCACATTGACCCAGGAGTACTTTCTATGTTAGAGAAGACAGAGCAGAGACACAGAAAGCACAGAAGCTCACATTGACCCAGGAGTACTTTCTATGGTAGAGAAGACAGAGCAGAGACACAGAAAGCTCAGAAGCTCACATTGACCCAGGAGTACTTTCTATGTTAGATGGTAATAGAGGATGATCTGCCTCCCCTGATGATGTCACAGCTAACAGAACGCCAGACCAGGTGTACCTTCTATGAAGAGAAAAATGACAGAGAACAAAAAGTTAAAAGATGAAATGACAACAAACAATGCAGATCGGAGAGCAGTAGGAGAACTCCGCAGAGCGAGTTCCAAAAAAAGGTAAAAAACAAAGCAACTGAACTTGTTTTCCGTAGTTGAAGACGTTTCGCTTCCTCTCCAGGAAGCTTTCTCAATTCAAAAAGAGAGGAAGCGAAACGTCTTCAACTACGGAAAACAAGTCCAGTTGCTTTGTTTTTTACCTTTTTTTGGAATGACCATGACCTGATGACTGAGAATCTTCACCAGCATCCGCAGAGTGAGAGAAATAGGCCCTGATGTCCTCCAGCAGCCTAAGCCTATAGCAGCATAACTATAGAGGTAGCTCAGGGTAACATGAGCCACTCTGACTAGAAGCTTTGTCACAAAGGAAAGTTTTAAGATTAGTCTTAAAAGTAGACGGGGTGTCTGCCTCACGGACCAAAACTGGGAGTTGGTTCCACAGGAGAGGAGCCTGATAGCTAAAGGATCTGCCTCCCATTCTACTTTTAGAGACTCTAGGAACCACCAGCAGACCTGCAGTCTGAGAGCGAAGTGCTCTGTTAGGAACATACGGGATAATCAGAGCTCTGATATATGGTGGAGCTTGATTATTAAGGGCTTTATATGTTAGAAGGAGAATTTTAAATTCTATTCTTGATTTAACAGGAAGCTAATGAAGGGAAGCTAAAATTGGAGAAATATGATCCCTCTTGTTGATTTTCATCAGAACTCTTGCTGCAGCATTTTGGATCAGCTGAAGGCTTTGAACTGCATTTTGTGGACTTCCTGATAGTAAAGAATTACAATAGTCCAGCCTTGAAGTAACAAATGCATGGACTAGTTTTTCAGCATCACTCCTGGACAGAATGTTTCTAATTTTGGCGATATTCCTGAGGTGAAAAAGGAAACTCTGGAAACCTGTTTAATATGGGATTTAAATGACATGTCTTGGTAAAAAATAACACCAAGATGACATCCAGCTTTTGATGTCATCAAGACATGACTGCAATCGAAAGCATATATATAGTAAAGAGAATTGTAACTGTACTGTACAATTCTGTACTGAGAACTTTACTGAAGAGAAATCTAGGATTAGTTTTATTCTCCTCAATTAATGATGAAAACTATGCTGCTCTAACTCTGCGAAGTTTTTTTTTTTTATACAATAATAGACTGTCTTTCCAGATTAGGTGGGATTCCTCTTGGTGTGTAGAGCGCCATAACTGATTTACTAATTCCAGTGCATCATATGTTATAATTTTTTTTTTTTTTTTTTTTTTATAGCGCCAAATCATGAAACATGTCATCTCAAGGCACTTTACAAAGTCAAGTTCAATCATATTATACAGATTGGGTCAGATTATACAGATTGGTCAAAAATGTCCTATATAAGGAAACCAGTTGATTGCGTCAAAGTCCTGACAAGCAGCATTCACTCCTGGGGAACCGTAGAGCCACAGGAAGAGTCATCTGCATTGTACATGGCTTTGCTGCAATCCCTCATACTGAGCAAGCATGAAGCGACAGTGGGAAGAAAAACTCCCCATTAACGGGAAGGAAAACCTCCGGCAGAACCGGGCTCAGTATGAACGGTCATCTGCCTCGACCGACTGGAGTTACAGAAGACAGAGCAGAGACACAACAAGAGAAACTTTGTCTGTTTGTTTTTATTTGGTTTATAGAAAAGGAAAGATTTGTTGTTGTTAAATCAAATTTTGCCAAATCCATATTAGAGCAGCATCATTTTATAAAAATCCAACTTTAATTAGTACATTTACTTAGTGGGAATGCCACACTAAGTGAAAAATGTTTCAAGAAAATATCCAGTGGGCGAATAACTGGCTCCTCTAACAGGGTTCAGTCCTTGGACCAATTCTATTTACTATATATATGCTTCCGATCGGCAAAATTATCAGACAGCATGGGATTAATTTCCACTGTTATGCTGATGACACTCAGCTATATTTATCCATAAATTCTGATCAATCCAATCAGTTACTTCGACTGCAGTCATGTCTTGATGACATCAAAACCTGGATGACTTTAAATTTCCTGCATTTAAATTAAGACAGAAGTTGTAACCTTTGCACCAGAGTCCTCAAAAAATAAACTTCTTAATCAGTCACTTAATCTGGATGGTATTAACTTGGCCTCTGGTAATAAAGTAAAAAATCTTGGTGTTATTTTTTTACCAAGACATGTCATTTAAATCCCATATTAAACAGGTTTGTCTGACCATCTTTCAATGTGGCATATGTGCAGAACCCTTTTCAAGTTTGCGGTCTACAATGATTTACACATCGCCTTTCAAAAAATAGCACACTTTTAAATCAGTTTGGGTCATTTTAGTTGGTTTTTAAAGAGTACTTTTGGCCCTCAAATACTTTTGATTTAGAGCATGGTCAGAGATATTAGTCTGTTTTTGCTTTAACCTGAAGATTGTGACAGAAGAGAACTGCACTGCTGGCACAAAGGGATTTACAATTATATTAACAACAGGGTGATAACAGCTGTTGTTGCACCCATAGATAAAATGTCTCCATCTTATCGTTGCACCTTTGATTGTGGTGAAAACTAATATTACTTTAAAAAAAAACACTCCCACTGAATAAATGTTCGGTGAAGAAATTAGCGGCTGTATTAAAAAAAATTAACATGTGACATCACTGCAATAAAAACGGATTTAATAATTAAAAGGTTTCATGGCCCATCAGGGCTGAACCGTCTAGAACCGGCCAGCAGGGGGAGCCACTGCCGGCTGTTCCCCAGGAAGACCAAATAAGGAAATGACGTGCCGTCCGTGCGGCGATGTCCTCAAATAGAAAGTGTGCTTTAAACGCGGCGTGGAGGACCGTCTGACAGAGACTCCGCGGACTCTAAACCAGGTTAGTCTCCGTGTTTAACCCGGGTTAAAGCCGTTCAGGGTCAGAGCTGCCGGCTGTCACCGCAGGGAGGGAAGCTAGCGGCGGCTAACGGCTAAAAGCGGCAGTTTGCTGTTAAATCAGCAGGAAGTAAAGCGCTTTAGATGTTTAAAATTAAATTTTTTAAAACAGCTTTTCTGCTGCTGAAGCTCCGGGTATCGGTAACTAGTCACTGTCAGGTCAGATATCTGCTGTTATAGCGGGTTTACATGTTTAACAGAACCGGGAACAGTTCACATTTTTTAAAGTGATGAATGTCTGGTCACGTGGTGGCCGGTGACAGCTGAGCTGCTGCCAAATATGGTCAAGGTTACTGCTTCCATTTCCTGGCACTGACAGGTTGCAGTCCCACCTGTCAGGGGGCGGGACGTGCCCGGTAACTGGACCCGAACCGGGTCAGAACTGTAGTGGGATGTTTGTTGGACTTCCTGTTTCCTGGACTGAGACAGCTGATGGTGAATGTCTGTGTGTGGGGGGGGGGGGACAGGATGGGGGACGTCGCAGAGGACAAGGCTAGCTTTTACGCCAACGCAGAGGACTACTGGAGGGAGGTCCCGCCCACGGTGGACGGCATGCTGGGGGGGTACGGCAGCATCTCCAACGTGGACATCAACGGTTCCAAGGCCTTCCTGAAGAAGTTCCTGGGGGTAAGATGTTCCGTCCGGACCGCTCTGGGTCCGACGTTCTGTCCAGCAGCCAACCTGTGACGTCGTCCGCAGGAAGGAGACGGGAGAACGGGGACAGGCTGCGCGCTGGACTGCGGCGCCGGGATCGGCAGGATCACCAAGCGGCTGCTGCTGCCGCTCTTCAGAACCGTGGACCTGGTGGACGTGACGAAGGAGTTCCTGGACAAGGCCCGGTCCTACCTGGGCGAGGACGGCAAGCGGGTGGGGAACTACTTCTGCTGCGGCCTGCAGGAGTTCGTGCCGGAGGCGGGACGCTACGACGTCATCTGGATCCAGTGGGTCATCGGTGAGGAACCGGACCGGTCCTGCTCCGTAACAGCTAAATGTTGTTTAACCTGTTTTATGAAATATTTATTCAGGTTCAGACGAGATCGGCAAAAAATAGAAATAAACACAAACACTGCTTTGGCTAGGATAATAGTGCCCATATTTATTATCCCCACAGAATACAGCAACACAAAACATCAAGCACTTAAAGCAACATTGCTTTCAGACAAGCGTGATGTGAAGTGCTTGCTGTTTTGTGTTGCTGTATTCTGTGGGGATAATAAATATGGGCACTATTATTCTAACAGAAACGGTGTTTGAGTCCTTATCTGTGTGTCGCCGATCTCTTCCGAACCTGAATAAAAATTTCAGAAAACAACCTGACAGACGGGCCTCATCAGAACCAGGTTCTGACTTATTCAGTCTGAAGGAGTCAGAACTTTGTAGAACATTCAGACTGAAGGTTCTCTTCGTTCTTCTTTGTGGAACATCTCAAGCTCAGACCGGAGGAACTCTTTCCTACGGACTCTCTGTTGGGTGTAGTTCAGGACTTTGACTAGGCCGTTCTAACCCATGAATCTGTTCTGATCAGAACCATCCCATAATATCTCTGGCTGCCGGTTCAGAGAGGTTCTCCTGCTGGAAGGAGAACCTCCACCCCAGTCTCAGGTCTTCTTGCAGGCTGGTCCTCCTGATTCTGCTCCATCAGCTCTGACCTGCTTCCCACAGCATGATGCTGCCTCCACTGTGTTCCACAGCAGGAACGGTGCGTTCAGGGTCAGTTTTCCTCTGCGGTCTTTTACACGCAGGCCCAAAACGTTTGGTCTTGTTCTCCTCTGATCAGAACTTCTTCTGCCTTCACGTCCATGAAGGTCAGCTTTGTGGAGCCATCACTAATAGTTCCCCTCTGGGCTCCTTGTCCCACATGAGCTGTGGATCTCTGCAGCTCCTCCAGAGTGCTCTGGTGGGTCTGCAGGTGGTCCATCCTCTCTCCAGGTCCAGATGATGATCAGAGCTCTGGGAGGTTCTGTAGAACCTGACCCTGCTGTAAACTGGACCAGAACCTCCTCCCTGACTCATCTGCTGGGTTCCCTGGTCTTCATGATGCTGGTTGTTCTCTAAAGAACGTCCCAGAACCAGAACATCTGCAGTCACTGTTTAATGACCTCTGAGGGGAACCGCGTTCTCTGGACTTTATTTTGGGGCAGAATAAAAATTCACGCCACACTTTTCAGATTTATTTCTCTTTTTTTCTACAAAAAGTTGAGAATCATGAATAATTTTTCTTCCATTTAAATTTTTTTTCCTACTTTCTGTTGTCTCATAAATCAGCGGTCAGCTGACCCGGTTCTCCTGGTTCTCCTGCAGGTCACCTGACGGACGACCACCTGGTGGAGTTCCTGCGGCGCTGCCAGAGGGCGCTGCGGCCCAACGGCCTCGTCGTCATCAAGGACAACGTGGCGTACGAAGGCGTCGTCCCCGACGACGTGGACAGCAGCGTCTGCCGGGACCTGGACATCGTCCGGCGCCTGGTGGGCCGGGCCGGGCTCCGGGTCGTCCACGAGGAGCAGCAGCAGAACTTCCCCAAGGAGATCTACCAGGTCCACATCCTGGCCCTCAGATAGGCCCGTCTGGACGCCGCTGGGACTCTGACCCGCTCCGGTTCTGAGGAACCGACCCGGTTCTGAAGAACCAACACGTTTCTGGGTTTGGTGCAAAAAAAAACGTTTTAAAAGTAAAAAAGATTTTATTCATTTAGTGAGAAGTCGATGAACTTCAGGCTCTCAGGTTCTGCTCTCAGAAATCTGGTACCACATTTCTCCATGGACCGGCCCGGATCCAGTCAGACTTCCTGTTTTGTGGGTCAGACCAGAACGACTAGCAGGAAAAGGTTTCATGCCCCAGAACCAGAACCGCTGTTTGTCTCAGAGGGAACGGGTTTGGATCCGTCCAGAACCGAAACCTCAGGGACACAAGAACCATCCTGATCACGTCCCGGTCCATTTCCTCCAACTGAACCAGAACCAAACTGGGTGGAGATCTGGACTTTGACTAGGCCGTTTCACCTCCATGGTTCCTTATCAGCGGTTCTGTTGTAGATCAGCTGCTGTTTTTGGGTTCATGGTTCTGTTGACGACCCGGTTTGGACCAAGCGCCACACAGTTGGACTCCATCACGGTCCTGTTCTATCAGAACCCAGATCACCCTGCCTCCACCACCGTGCTTTACATAATGGCAAACATCTGTAGGTCCGTTTAGTTTCAGGGACCGGTTCTGGTTCATCTCTTCTGAGCCTGATGATAACTTTAAGGCCCGGAAACCAGAACCGTTCTGGTGTTACTGCCGGTACCTTTCAGGGTAAAGAGACGAGGAGCCGAAGCTTCAGGGAAAACTTTATTAACCAGGAAGCAGACGGGTTCTACGACAGAGTCCGGATCAGGACCAGGTCCGGTTCTGCAGGCGGTCCGGATAAGGACCAGGTCCGGTTCTGCAGGCGGTCCGGATCAGGACCAGGTCTCGGTTCTGCAGGCGGCCCGGATCAGGACCGGTTCTGCAGGCGGTCCGGATCAGGACCAGGTCTCGGTCTGCAGGCGGCCCGGATCAGGACCAGGTCCGGTTCTGCAGGCGGCCCGGATCAGGACCAGGTCCGGTTCTGCAGGCGGCCCGGATCAGGACCAGGTCTCGGTCTGCAGGCGGCCCGTCTTCTCCATGGCCTCCAGCATCTGCTCGGCCTCCTGGGTAGAAACGCCTCCTTCCTGCTGCAGCGCCTCCTTCAGGGCGTCGCACACGGCGCCCGGCATCAGCTTGGCGTTCCTGAACAGAACCGGACAACCGGGTCAGGCGGCAGAACCCCAGGTGTAAATAAACCCAAAGGTTCTGGTCTGTGTCTGTCAGGAGGGGTGGGAACCTGGATGGTTCTGGTTCCTGTCACTATGGTTCTGACCCGTTTCTTCTCAGGAGCCAAACGTCCCAAAAAGAACCGGGTCAAAGTTTGGCTCTGAACCAGAACCCTTCGGACATCCGACCCCTCCGGGCAGAACCTCGGCGCCGCCCGCTGGTTCTGGACTCACCCTGCGATGTAGAAGCAGGCGTTCTGATTGGCTATCAGGTCCCAGAGGAGCGCGGCGTTCTCCTTCACCCGGTGCTGAACGTACACCTTCTCCTCCTGAACAGATAGTTGAACCGGGTCAGAACCAGCCCAGCCGTGGCCCGGATGAACACTGGACCTTAGGGGCGGTTCTGACCTGGTCTCTGGAGAAGGCGGTGAAGAGCTTCAGCTTCCCGGCCGCCACCAGGTCCTCCCACTCGGAGCGGAAGTAGAAGTCTTTGGACCGGGACCGGCAGCCGAAGAACAGAACATTGGCTGGAGAGAAGGGAAGAGTCTCAGGACGACCAGAACCCAGGCGGTTCTGATCCGAACGGCAGAGATCTCACCTGTTTTCCCTTCAGAAACTCGCTCCTGCAGCGCCGCGCGGAAGGGAGCGACTCCGGTTCCGGGTCCGACCAGAACCACCGGGGTGTTCTGCTCCCTGGGGAACCGCAGGCTCCCCTTCTTGACCCACAGAGGCACCAGAACCTCGCCTGCAGGAACACAGAAACTCTTCATCTGGGTTTCAGCTCAACAGTGACCCACAAGAACCGGGTCCAATGTGAAGAATGTGGGACAAACTGGGAAAAAACGGGTCGGTTCCGAACACTTCCTGCTCCCTGACAGAAAACTGGACCTTTTTGTTCAGAAATAATCTGAATTTTATTTATTTCAAAACCAGTTCCTCCTGTAAAAGTTCTGCTCGGTTCTCCTGAACTGTTGGGTTTTTACTTTTATCACTAATAAAAATAAAAGGTTTCTGAATAAAAACGATCGTTTCCTGTTTTTCCACGTAGAAACCGGTTCTGCCCGGTTCCAGAACCGGTCCGGTTAGCGTGAGGAGACCTTGCTGGGGGTCCAGGGAGGCCAGCCACGAGGAGCAGAGGCCTCGTCTGGGTTTGTGCAGCTTGGTTCTGTAGCGCACCACGGCCATGAGGATCTGCAGCCGGTTCTGGTGGACCTGCAGACAGACCCGGTTCTGTGATGCGTGTCAGTATCCCCCCCCCCAGAGGAGACCCGGCTAGGAGGCGAGGCGGTACCTTCAGAGAGGAGGCGATGGAGAAGGAGCGGGGCTGGATCTCGGGGAACAGATCCAGCAGGTGATCGGTTCTGATCTCCGCCGTGGTCCGAGGGAAATCCGCCAAGACCTGCAACGACAGCGAGATCCCGGCTCAGATCCGTGTCCTACGTGTGGGTCAGCGGTACCGGCGGTACCGGGCGTAGCGGTTCTGGGTCACCTCCAGCGCCGTGCGTCTGGGCCGGCTGCAGTAGCCGTGCAGCTGGTCCTGTCCGGCCGCCGAGCAGAACTCGGCCAGCTTGTCCCGCTCCAGCTCGCTGGAGGCCAGGGAGGCCAGCAGCTCGAAGAAGGAGCGCCGCGGCACGGCGCCCACGTCCAGGTAGCGCTCCACCAGGTGGCGCACGGAGCAGGGCTGAGGCAGTCTGGCTGGAACTGGGTCAGAACCGGGTCAGAACCGGAGTCAACAGAGCTGGAAACGTGTCTGGGTGTTTTCATACGATACCTGGAGCGCCGTCCGTGGCGCTCAGCGTGAAGATGGCGTCCGGATCCAAGCGCAGCAGCTGACAGAAGAGCTGCACGTCCTCCGCAGAGTTCTGAGGACGGATCATCACAACGTCTCCGGCTGCAAACCTGCGCAACGGAACCAGAGCCAGGGACCGGACCAGGTTCAGAATCTCAAAGCATAAATACTGAATTATTTTATGCATAGATGTTCCTACAGAGGCCAAGAGGAACCTGGACGGTTCTGAAAGAATAAATCGTTCATAGATGCTCGATTAAAAACTGACCCGTTTGCATATATAATTGTAACGTTGCCTTATTCCACCTGCAATCTCATTACACTAACATGTATGCAACAAAATCTAAAAATAATAAAAATTATTATAATTTACCCAATTTATGGCCTTTCTGACCGCAGAGCTGCAACAGAGACTCGTTCAGAGGAACTTTAGCTGCTAGGCAGACGGACAGGGAAAAAAATCTGCTGAACGATGCTACACGCTAAGCTAATGCTACACGCTAAGCTAATGCTACACGCTAAGCTAATGCTAAAACACTGATGTTTGAGAGCATATAAAAAGGTAGAATTCCCTTAATAGCAGCTCCTAGCTTCTGCTCTGGACCTTTCATGGGGTCAGCAGTCAGACCTGTATAGTGAAGAGGAAAGGAGCTGCTGTGCTAATTCGGACAACCTTTAACTCAGACATCATTACGTGACGGAAACACATGGAGGATGCGAGTCAGAACCTACAGCCTTCTCAAAATGAACTACAAAGCGCACAAAATCTCTTTCTTCAGACATTTTAGTTAATTTCCGTGAGGTGGGGATGTGCTGATACATTTTGTCACACAAAGGATTGTGGGATACCTAAAAGGGTTCTTAGCACCGGTAAGGGACGTTGCGGGGTTCCTAGGCTAAACTAGCGGCGAGAGGAAGCATTCAGGCTCCTTTTCCTGCCTCCTTCCTCACTGACTGCTCTATTCAGACAGCTCTGATCATGGAGACCGCTGACGCACTTCTGCTTTGGCTGAAGAGTCCTGACCCTACAGAGGCATTGGGACTGAACCAGAGTAGAGCTCCTGAGAGACACAAGCTATGTGGCTAAATATTCACTTCACTGACCCGGTTCTGTTGGTCTGAACCCCACAGCGCTCGGTTCTACTGAGTACGAATCAGCTGTCGGCTAATAAATAGCGAAGCTACAAAACAAAGCAGTTTCCAAAATGGTACCATGTATTTTTCTCTAGTGTTATAACCCCAGAATGGACGTACGGATGGACGGACCTGTCCCGGACTAGAACCTCGGACCGGACTGGAAGGAGGACACCTACTCAATGTTGGACCCGCTGATGTCAAACTCTATGAGCCTGACGTCCTGGAAGTGCGTCGGTTCCGTGACTCTGGTGTTGGACAGCATCCTGGCAGCAAAAGGACGGGACGCCGAGGGGACCGTCTCCTCAGAACCAGCACCGGGCCGCTCCTCGCTCTGATCCGCCTTTTCGTCCAGGAAGTGGAACGTGTACGACGGAGGGAGTCTGTGGGAGAAACCAGAGACCCAAAACGTTAGAACCCGTCCTCAGAACCAGCTGCTGAGTCGGGTTCCGGATCACTCACGGTTCATCGTCCCTCAGAGGCTCCACGTCGGATAAAGACGGATACAGAACCAGGACCTTCTCCCAAAACGATCCGAGCCACGGGTCGATCACAGCATCGGGCCTAATCCAGACATGATGATGCAGGAAAAAGGCGACAGAGAGCTTTAGATCTCGTCTAAAGAGAGGTCTGGATGAGAACCGGTTTGGTTCCAAGGCGAGGGAGGGAACGTCTCACCCCAGGTCGTGCTGATCGTCTGCCAGCCCCACAGGGAGCAGCATCCCCGCTCCCAGCTGCTGCAGGCGCTTATGGAGCTTCTTGGCAACAAAATTAAACCTGCAGCAGAAAAGCAGAAGACTGAGGGTTCTGATTGGACGAAGGAGTATTTCCACTTCCTGTCACTAAACGGACGAAGGAGGCATCAGATGATCCATGTTTGCTCCTGATCCAGACCAGCGGCCTGGATGAAGCGCCGCTGGACACTGAGACGTGTCTGCAGGGTCGCTACGGACAAACAGAGGCTTCATGGATTTTATCCTGACTGCAGGAACGTGGGAACGTTGGGAAAACTGCAGCACAGCACCGGTTCTGTTCCCCAGCGTCAGCGAACACAGACTGTGACGTCTCACATGGAATGAAACTATTTCCCATACAGCCAGCGAGTGTTTGCAGACGGACTAACTTTGGGTAGGACGAGTCTCCCAGTCCCAGAACGCCACAGTCCAGGCAGCTCAGAGATCCGGCCGGCAGCGACTTCCTGAAGAGGAACCTCCAGAAGCTCTGGGAAGAAAACAGAGAAGCGCGTGGAGACGGTTCTGAGACGGAGCGACGGTGGAAGACGTCCGTACGTACCTTCATGTTGTCCGGGGGATCGCCCTGTCCCGTGGTGGAACAGACGAAGAGCACCAGAGACTCTGAGATCAGGTGGGCCTGGGAGGAGGAAACAAACACATGTTTACTGCTTCCCACACTGAGAACAGCTTCACTCCCAGGTTAGAACCCAGAGTTCTCCCTCCGCTCAGCGCATCGAACCAGAAGCATTAAAGCAGGCTGGAAGGAGACAGAGCCTGTGACATGAAGTTTGATTGGTTTGGGCTGAAGCCTTTCAGCTCCACAGACCTGCAGCTCTGTGTAGAAACGGGTTCAGAGAGACAAACGGAACCAGAACTCACCACGTTGTAGCCGTCCAGAGGCAGCACCCGCACCTTCACGCGCCTCCTCTGGGCCTGCCGGCCGATCCTGTGGGCCGTGTCCTGGGCGGTTCCGGTCTGACTTCCGTATAGAACCAGGAGAGCCGGAGCCGACATGATTTCTGAAGGAAACAGATTGATGTCAGAGAGCAGACAGACCCCTGAACAGTAAAACTGACAAATAATCTGCTTATTTTAAAACTGTTCCTGCTTAAATTTAATCATCTGCACATAAACATGAAAATCTGCACTAAAAACAACTGAAATATCAGAATAAAGAATGTTTTTAAAAGTCAAAAACAAATAAAAACTACAAAGTTTGACAAACGTATTTATCCTGAGACAGAATATTGACTAGTTTGTGAAAGCTTGCATCGTTTGGCTCCTGATACACTTAAAACTTTTACTGCAGATTAAAACTGCTCCATCAGAACCAGAACCGGTCTGGTCCATTAGAACCAGACCGGTTCTGGCTGATTTCTGATCACATGGACAACATGTTTTTATTCATCTCTATATTTTAGTTTTTATAACAACAAGCCTGCTTGTCTGGATCAGCACATTTACATCCTAGACGCGTCAGCTGGGCTTTTTCTAAACATTTACAACAAACACAAAGCCATTATATGCACATAAACACAGCATCTGACTCTTAAACTTTTATCACCAATAAACGTGATTAAAGTTTCTGTCTTTCAAAGAGAATACATTTATCTAATTTTCCATTAAATTTTGACCCTTTTTCTACTTTTAATGTCTTTATGTATATGTAAATCCAGAGTAAATGAAGCTAGTTCCCCCTGACAGCTAGCCGCTAGCTGATGCTAACAGGAAACAGGAACAAACATTCCCACTCGGGTTATATTTCCTCGCGTGTAAAAGTCACAGAGAGGCAGAAACTACGTGGATAAATCACTTACCGCCGCTGTCTTCGTGGGGAACAGCTTTAAACGACGATAAAACGAGAAGAAGTGAGCAAGAAAACAGAAACAACGAAACACTTTACGGCAAGCCGGCTGCGCGCTGCATTCACGGACCGGCCGGAATAATAGGATAAAACAGTTTTATGCAGCTAGCGGCTCACTACGATCGTATTAATAGATTATTGAAACGCTCATTTATTTACGTAACTCCATCACAAAGTAAAACACATTATATAGATTAATTAAATCCAGACTTCAAGCCTTTATTTCTGTTATATTGTTCTACTTCCGGTGAACGAAAACACAACATTTAAGATTACAACATGACATCAGACCAATAAAAAACATGTTTTAATACAGAAATGTGATTTGTAATACCTGCTTAAAGGTTATTTTTCGTAAGGTACTTTTTTTCTGAAATGAGCCACATCAAAACCTGATTCTGATTTATTCAATATGATTTTATTTTTAGCTACACCTTCATAAAGTAACATTAAACCTTTTAAAACACGAACTTAGATAAATAACATCACTCAGTATTTTCAATCAACTCCAGCAATTAGTCTTTAATCAGGTAGAATAAAAAGGCTTTGTGTCAAAATTTTGAAATATCACAGAAACATTGTTAAACTAATTTCACTAAATGTTTGGCCAAATTCTAACAGTTCAGGGCTTTGAAAAACGGCAAACTTTTTATTACTCTTTTCCCCACATGCTGCTTTTTGTGTTGAACAATATTAGGAAAAACATGAAATTAATTTGAACATTATTGTATAACAGTGATAAAGATTGCAACTGTCCCAAATGTGTATCCCTTCATCACAATGATCCCATCAGCTCATCTTTGAGCTTCCTAGGATTCAACATCTGCAGCTAACTCTGCAACTAATCTGCAAAAAAAAAAAAAAAAAAAAAAAACAGTTTCTCTTTCAAAATAATGCAAGTTTCAGTTTTCTAACCGAAATTAGTGCTTTACTCCAGAAACATTTCCTGAAGCTGAGGTATTTTCAGGAATAATTCAGTCACAGTAAATAAAATTGTGGGTTCAGATCCCAGCCTGGGGCTTCTCTGCATGGAGTCAGCAGGTTCTCCCTGTGCATTCATGGGTTCTTTCCAGGTACTCTGGCTTCCTCCTGGTCCACAAACATGACTGTTGGGTTAATTGATTAATAATTGCTCTCAGGTGAGAGTGTGCATGGCTGGTTTTCCTTTATCTCTGTGTTGGAGGAAGGCATAAATATATCCATTGCTGCATAATTTGGCTTTGAAGAACTGCTTTTTAAGTTCTAAATATTACTAATTATAGGAAACCTTATGTCAGTTATTGTCACCCTGAAAGTGTTTTCCTACACAAGCAGCTTATTAGTTTTTCATGCACTTGCACCAGACGACCAGCAGAGTATGGGGAGACCCACTAAGTGGTTTATAAGGACTCCATCTACAGCCCTAAACTCAAGGAATGAGCAGACACCGACCACAGGATGGTTACAGGTTGTATTTTATTGTAGCATTAAATATCTGATATACAGTGACGTGAAAATCCCCTAAATGATTGAGGCTGCTCCGTTTACAGGCGGCGCAGAGACTTCCTGGAAAACACTGAAGAGATAAGAGCACTTTATAGAGAATAAGAGCGTAAAGGAAGGCTGCAGACGAGCGCTGTTCTCACACAGCCTTCCTTTTACAGCTTTACACACCAGGACACAAACATCACCGACTCCTCAGGCTCCATGAATGAGGTAAATGTTGCCTCAGCATTTTATACAAGCAGAAGGATTAACATCAACTTTTTAGTTCACTGACCAATGAAAGGCTTTAATCTGTGAAATGTTGCTGACTGAACTCATTTAAAAGGACTTTTTATCCTGTTCTGGGAATAAAACCTAATAGACAGCGTGTGCTTACTTAACATTTTCTAAGGACTTATATTTTCTTATTAAAATCCATAAACAGGACTTTTTTGGGAGGGGGAGAGGGGGTAATAAAGTGCTTTATGTGACTGAGTGTCTGCTGACAAAGAGTTAATTCAACCTTTTTATTTGGGTTAAAACACCCAAAGAATAAAACACTAAGTAACTAGAAATAAGCTTATTAAAGTACAGGAACTCCCTTTTCATCATTGTTGTCCTTTTGCTGATATTCGACTCTTTATAATGATTCACGTTATGTCTATTAAAAAAAAAAAACATGGTGATGAAAGTGGGATAAAACGTGAGTTAAAGTCCGGTAGCCAATCAGAAATGGACGTTTGATTTTATGATCTGCTACTGTGGTGAGAAATGTTAAAATTGTGCCAACCTGGAGAGATTCAGCTGCTCAAAGGCAAACATCACCTGCAGGGCAGAGTTTCCTCTCTGGGCTCAGAACACAAATAAAAGTGAGACTAAAGGACAGAAACACGACAAAGTTCTGGTGGTCCGATGTGGCTCAGCGCTTCACAAACACGTTTGCTCACAGCAGCTCCAGCGTCATGCATAAATAAGAGAGCGAGGCGGTCGGTGGGCAGGAGGAGCCGTTCGGTCCGGCTCTCAGTTCTGGTAGAGCCGGATGCGCTGGCTGATGCTGCTGCGGCACAGAGGGCAGTTCTGCAGGGCGTCGCTGCACACCTGGCAGCAGCAGACGTGGCCACACACCAGGAAGATCACCTGAGCCTGAAGCACAGAGACCAGTTAAACGAAAACTGGACCATCCAGAACCGACTCACCGCACGCTAACTCTGTCACCAGCAGGACACAGAAAACACACTGCAAAAACAGAACTAAAAATAAGTACCATTTTCATGAAATGAGTGTATTTGTCCTTGATTTTAGCAGGTAAATAAGACTATTTGCCAATGGACTAAGATTTTTCCACTTAAAACAGGAACAATTCATCTCCATCATCTTATTTCAAGTGCATGATGTCTAATTATCTTATTTTAGGGGTAAAGATACTCATTTCATTGGCAGATAATCTTATTTACCTGCTCAATTCAAGGACAAATAGACTAACTTTGAGAACATTTTACTTATTTTTAGATCTGTTTTTGCAGTGCATTAAAGAACTGGGAACGATGACCCAGCGGCGCTCTGTAGTCTCCATCAACACGTTTACACTCGTTTAATTCACCTTTTCCAGGTTTAAACGACTAAACATGCAAGGATTTAAAAAAACGATAACTTGATGAACAAGTTTGACTTTACTAATGATCTCCTTTAATCCACACAGGGTCAAAACTCTGAAAGGAAGTCGGGTCTCACATATTTGCCAGAATGACTCTGAAACGTGTTGATGGCTGCAGAGAGCAGCTGCTGAGGCATCAGTTATATAATAACAACAGAACGGACTGAACAGAAACGCCTGCTAGATTAGATTAGATTAGATTCAACTAATCTAATATAATCTGTTAGGCTGCTGACATCAGACCAACTACTCATTTCTGACGAGAACGGGATGAAGGCTGGAGAGATTCGCTCAGAGAAGTCATCCATAACTGAGGACAGTCAAAGTCTAACTCACCCCAGTCTCCATGCAGACCACACACTCTGAGCTGCCGGGTCCCTCCACGGGTGCAGGGGCCGACGGGGTGACGGGGGTCCCTGGGGTCGCGGGGGATCGTGGCGGGCTGGGGGTGTGCGTGGTGGAGGGAAGAAATGGGGAGGGGGGCGGTGTCGGAGCAGTGGGGCGTACCTCCTCTCCCTTATGGACAGCTTTGCAGGCTCCTAGAGAGCGACAGAGGCAGGTTAGTGATGAAGAGGAGGCCCTTCATCGGTTCAGATTAGGGCTGCACAATTAATCGCATTTGCAATATAATCACAATAAAAAAAAAAAACATTTTCCAAATGGCAGAGGTCTGCAATTATTGGCTGTGTAACAATTAGTGAATCAGAAACGTCATAAAGGCGTCGGTAAAATGTTTAAAGTGGGTTTAATCCACATGGATGCAGCAGCAGTGAGATAATATAATTATAATATTTGTTTTAGAGTTTATATAATCATATATAATCAGTATGATTATATAATCATTGCTTTTTACCAGAAACTTTTAGGAATCTCACCACAGCATTAAGTTCTGGTCAATTAGTTTAATACATAGACGTGTTTGTTGGTTGAACTTTATGTTCAAGAAGGATTGACGTCCAAATAATTAAAATCTTAAGATTAATCGAAACATTAAAGGTTCTTATTTTAAATCGTAATTGTTTACAAACATCTTTATCTAGAGGCAATTTTTGTTGCTTGTGGTTAATGCAGAGAAAAGTCTAAATCAAATCGCAGTTTTGGTTGAAATATATCGTAGTCAGAACTCAATCATTTCTACTGAGAGTTGAGACGCAGCGGCTCTTTTAGCACCTGATCTGCACAGCGATGAAACAGATTGATTTGTTGTTTGTATGTTTAGAAACACATGATAAAATAAACAGAGAAAAAAACTCACTTTAAATCGCAATATAAAGATAAAAAAGTTGCAGTTAGATTATTTTCCTAAACCGTTGAGCCCTGGTTCAGTTTGTGTTCAGCTTATACTGAGAGCAGGAAGGTTCAGGCTGGTGGAGCTGCAGCTTCTCCGCCTCAGTCGGGGTCACATACCTGCAGGCTGGCGCTCCCGGGCCCAGCTCAGCAGCGCCTTCTGGATCCCAGCTTCACTGATGCCCAGCTGCAAGACAAGAAGTGCAGCTGCTGATACCTGTGGAGGTCAGGAGTTTCTCTTCCTGCTAAATCAGCTGAGCTAACAGAGGGAAGGTGGAACCATGATCTCAGGGACCGACCTTCTTCAGGTCTGCAGCCTGCATGTGGCGCAGCGCCTCGGTGGTGATGTGATGATGGGCCAGGGTGGGCAGGTGGTGCTGGGCCGACATTCTGCACATCATGTTGACCAGCTCCTTCTCCAGACCCGCCTCCTGCAGGGGAACCCGCTTTAGAACATGGACTCAGAACCCTGAGAGCTCATCGTGCGTTAAACTCCACCTGCATGCGCAGCGACAGCGGCTTGGCGTCCAGCAGGCGCTGGTACTGAATCATCCAGTAGTTCTCCTGGTTGGAGTCCGACTTCTTCTCCATCTCCACCTGGGAAATAAAACACAAAATGCTTCTCTAACGTCCCGTTTCCCGTCTCAAACTTCCTGCCGGGCTTGGACCCGCCTGCTCACCAGAACCTGCAGCAGCTCCTGCTCCCTCTGGTCCCTCTGCTTCAGCAGCTGCTGCAGCAAATCGCCGAGGGCGGTGCGCTGCTCGCCCAGAACCTCCTGCAAGCAGACAGAGTTCTGAGAAAAGGCTGCAGCTAAAAGGTCCAGACCCGACCAACACAAGTTCTTCAGAACCTCCTTAACCGGGACAGAACATTGCAAAAGTATTCCTACCAATCCTCTCCTTGCCCCAGCCGGTCAGATTAGGCGCACTGGGTTTTATGCTGGTGAAGATTCTCAGTCATCATGGTCATTCCAAAAAAACAAAGCAACTGGACTTGTTTTCCGTAGCTGAAGATGTTTCTCTTCCTCTCCAGGAAGCTTTCTCAATTCAAAAAGTCTGGAGTAATGTGGAGTACCAAGCTTTATACTACTGCCTAACAAAGGCCTGTAATAGCTTAGATAATTAATCCTATAGCTGTGTTGTAAGTTTTTGAGAGTTTCAGAGTCCTCTGCTAGGTTTCAACTCTCAAAAACTTACAACACAGCTTTAGGATTAATTCCGGCCAGTCATCACCTTAACTCTCACCCTCATTCGGGTGATCAAAGCATCGTTCCTTTAAACCAGGGGTGTCAAACATACGGCCCGCGGGCCGGATCCGAACAATTTAGTCCGGCCCTGTGGCTAAATGCATTATCATTATTTAAAAAAAAAATAATGATTTTTTCTTCCAGTGTCCTGTCTGGCAATGTGGCAATAAGATGCCACAAAGAGCTCATCAGATTTGACTTTCACAAGTGAACAAGATAAAAGGAAGAGAATGATAAAACAATTATTGAAAAAAACATGTACTTCATTTAATTGAAAATAGGCAGTTCCTATATTGTCCACGCGGGGCGCTGTGTTTTAATTAGCAGATTAAGCTTCAGGTGTGGAAAAATTCAAATCATTTCTTAATTTATATCTGTTTGATGTATTTTGTCATGCAGGACAGTGTTTTTAAGTTCCAAAAAATGTGAATAAATGTTTTTCAACATTGTCCAATCACTGTGATCAGTTCTTATGCATAATGCACAAGTAAATGTTTAACTGAGTAAAAGTATTGTTGAAATTGCACATACTTTTCTTAAAAACGCTGAGGTTATTCATAATATATTGTGTAAAAGTGAAATTCATTTAATATAAAAATCAACAACAAGTTCACTTTTATTAGTTCTATTTAATCTTGCAATGAGTTAACTCGTGTGGCCCTCTTGAGATCAGATTAAGCTGAATGCGGCCCCTAAACCAAAATGAGTTTGACACCCCTGCTTTAAACCAAGCCAATAACGACCTTAACGACTCCTCGTTACAGAGGAGTGGACCAGTTTCTGTCCAATCTGCTGGTTTAATGTCTTTAACCGCCCATTACTAAGGGGTGGTCCTGTTTCTGTTGAATCTGCATGTTATCTAAGCCACTACAGGCCTTTGTTTGCCAATTGTATAAAGCTTGTTACTCCACATTACTCCAGACTTTCTGAATTGAGAAAGCTTCCTGGAGAGGAAGAGAAACGTCTTCAACTACGGAAAACAAGTCCAGTTGCTTTGTTTTTTACTTTTTTTGGAATGACTGGGTTTTATGTGCGGGTATCAGAGTAAAGGGGCAGATTATAATAAAAGAACATAAAACTGTGACATAAAACCCGAGGAAAACAGGTGGAGGTCTGAGGGCGACACCATGAGGGAGGAATTCATGGAGGATGGATGTTTGCACGGCCCTGATGGATGATGCAAAAACTCTGGCATGGAGCAATGAAGCGGGCCAAGAGGAACCGAGACGAACACATGAAGGCAAATAAAGAAAGCAGCAGACCCACCTGCAGGTTCTCAGCATCCAGACTGCGTCTTTTAATCTCCAGTTTAGTCAGCTGCATGAGTTCGGCCTCTATGAGCTTGATCTGAGGACAGTGGAGACGCCACATGCGGCTTTAAATCAGGCTGAGTGAGCTGATGAAATGGATCCTGAGCTACAACACGGTTCTGCTGGCACCAGAGCTGGACCCACACCGAAAACAGAAGTGGCTGAACCGGGTTATAAAGGCTGTGGGTTCAGCTCTGGTTGACCTCCACGGCTACATGGAGGCAGCGACGACCTGAACTGTGAGTAAAAATGATTCAGATTGTGAGGAAAAATAAAACATTAAAATGATCGGCACCGTCGGCGGCTCACACACCTGACTGCGGATGTAACCGTGGACCGCGTCTTTCTGCAGCTGCAGAGCCTGGAACGCAGCTTTCTGCATCTCCTCCTGCAGAGAGCAATGAGAGCAGAGGACGCTGTGACCTGGTGGGACCTTCGCTGCACCAGAGCGCCCCCGACAGGAACACCTTACCTCCTGCAGGATCTGAGCGATGGCTTTGGATTTGTCCAAAACCTGGAGCGACAGCATCCGCTCAAACTTCCTGTCCAGAGTCTCCATGCTGCTCAGAGGAAAACAGCTTTGGTTTCTGGTTATCGCTCTCTAACAAAAGGTCGTTATGAAACTAAAATACAAACCACATACTAAGAAAAATATTCAATACCATTACAGACACCACAGCGACATTTCTGACCAGAAAATATGATTAATTGCAGTGTGACAAACTCAACTTAATTATGAAAGTGAGCGACAATTCAGGCCTTATTTAGAGAAATATATAATTTACGTGTTAATATCCTTTATGGATGCAAGTATTTTATTATAATTGCTTATTTTTAATGGGCTACTGTGTGCTTCCACTAGCCTGTGAAGTTACCCATTTTATAACTGAGGGACAAATACAGGAATAATTTGAACAAATATATATTATGATCATTTAAACTAAAATAATTTGTGTTGCTTGGTTCTGCTCGAATTATCTGCTTCAGTCTGGCTCCACCAGAACCTGTGTTATTATTAGTCACATTAGCCTCCAATACTGTTACAGCTAAACAGAGGAGCAACAGAACCAAGCCAATGGAAGCAAAACAGAACCTGGTCATTGGGCTACCTGGGTCCATCCTGCTAATAGTCAGACAAATAACGCTAGCTTATGTCATCTAGGTTTACTACTTCACTGTTGCAGATACAGGAGCTTTATGACCTTTTAATGTTGCTCTGAAACATCAGTGTCTTAGCGTTAACTTGTAGAGTTAGCTTGAAGAGTTAGCTTGCAGCATTAGCTCATAGCATTAGCTTGTTGGGCTAGGTTCTGGGGTTACCTTGTTGGGTTAACTAGTAGCATTAGCTTGTAGGATTAGCCTGTAGGGTTAGCTTGTACCATTAAATTGTAGCATTAGCTTGTAAGGTTAGCTTGTAGCGTTAGCTCGTAGCATTAGTTTGTTGGGTTAGGTTGCGGAGTTACCTTGTTGGGTTAACCTTACAATAGCTTGTAGCGTTAGCTCATAGCATTAGCTTGTTGGGCTAGGTTGTGGGGTTACCTTGTTGGGTTAACTAGTAGGATTAGCTTGTAGGGCTAGCTTGTACCATTAAATTGTAGCATTAGTAGCGTTAGCTCATAGCATTAGCTTGTGGGGTTAGGTTGCGCAGTTACCTTGTTGGGTTAACTAGTAGCATTAGCTTGTAGCATTAGCCTGTAGGGTTAGCTTGTACTATTAAATTGTAGCATTAGCTTGTAAGGTTAGCTTGTAGCGTTAGCTCGTAGCATTAGCTTGTTGGGTTAGGTTGCGGAGTTACCTTGTTGGGTTAACTAGTAGCATTAGCTTGTAGGATTAGCCTGTAGGGTTAGCCTGTACCATTAAATTGTAGCATTAGCTTGTAAAATTAGCCTGTAGGGTTAGCTTATCGGTTTAGCGCAGCTAGCATGCGGTATTCTGCATTTTGTTTTTTTTCTGTGCATCCGCCTCATAGGAGAACTTCCTTCAAACAACACTTTTGTGTTTCTCTTGTCGACAAAAACACTCTTGTATGTGTTTCTGGTTGAACTTGACATGTGAGAATCTTTAAATAATAATTTTTTTGCATCAAATAAATCAGAATATTGTTTCTTTAGCCAGTCCTGGTCCTAAATAAGTTGCAGATGTAATGTGTGCTATCAAACCTCCTGTAGGCCTCAGAGACCAGACTCTGTCTGCGGCAGTCACTGGCCTCCTGGAGGACGCACATGGCGTAGCTGTCTGAGAGCATCTTCTGCATGGCGGCTGAAACCAGAAGGAGAACCGGACTCAGAGGAAGCGTGGAGCAGAGAAGGCCAGGCGATACGAACGTCACAAAAACCAGAAATGGAGATTTTAAAGCGGTCTGAATTATTCATTTTTCAGGATTTAGGAAATACTTTCAGGGCTTTGTTCCCACATTACTGGAAGACACTGCAAGTATAAAGCTGTTAACAACATTATTATTAATAACAAGGAAACACCATGGAGTTCATTAGAGGTTCAGTTTTACAATCTTTATGGAATTGGGAAAATTAATAAATTCATAAAAGATCTCCCCACGGGCCTAAAGCTTTAATGGGTCACAGAAAGTTGGACCGTACCTGACCCAGTTTTCATTTTGATCCTTTTTTCTAGTAAAGTTTCTCCTCTGCTCCTCAGAAAAGGTGGGAATAACCATGGCAACCAGTAAACCCCGCCTCTTTTCTGCCTCTGGTTCCTACGTTATTACGTAGTACAGCAGCTTCTTCTTCTTTCTAATACCAAACCAACATGGCGTCCGCTTATGGTCCTGAATAATCTGATCTGATGAACGTCAGAACCGGGTCAGAGGTTCTGCAGAGTTTTCTGTTTCCAGAACAAAAACACTTTTAAGCCAGATAAATGAAACTAATTAAGTGCTGCTAATGTTACAAGACGTTATAGAAAAAGATAAATATCTACAACAGGAAACTTCTCATTTCTTAAAATCCACTATTTTATTTTTCTAGGTTTTAAAATAAATAATAAAAAAAGGATGAATGCATTTGTTGGTATTTGTGTAACAAAAAGCAAAGTTTCCAGCCTAATGAAGAGAAAAAGTGGATCTAAAATGAATTATTTGTACCTTTAGTCTGATTGTGATTATTCCATGATAATCATTTATTATATGGATATCTGTTGGTTCTTTATCACGTTTAGCCAAAGCTGTTAAGAAGCACAGCGGCGGCTGCAGAACCCGGTTTAGTTTAGAAGAGGTTTAGAGGAAGTGCTGCGGCTGCATCAGCCTCTTTCTCACGTTCTCTGAAAGCTTTAATGCTCGAAGCGTTTCTCTATTTCAGCCTGAGTTCCTCTCCGTTTTGCTCGGTGTGAAGGAGCAGAAGGAGCAGAAGGAGCAGAAGGAGCAGAAGCATAACCTCCTACCTGCTACGTCCCTCCTCCGCAGGGAGCTGGCCTCCTCCTGGGTGATGGCCGTCAGCTGCTCCATTCGGATCCTGGCGGTCAGTGGAAACAGATTAAAATCTGATTTATTCATTTAGAAGCAACCATGACGGCAGAAACATAAACTATGAACTAAACCCTCAGACGTTCTGCTTCTTGTTATTTTTCAGGATTTCTGCTTTTTCACACCGGTCTGTATTTATCCTTCTCTTACAGTGAATATCTGACAGCATCGTGTTTTTATTGCTCTAATCTAGAAGCATCTCGTTGCTAAGTGCTCCGTTAATATGCAGCTAAGTGGAAACAAACCGGATCTCCATGATGTCTCCACTCACCGTTCCTCCTCCATGGCCTGAAGGAACTCTGCGCTCTTCTTCTGCCTGCAGAAACATTCAGACGATCAGCGGAGGAGGAGGAGGAGGAGGAGGAGGAGGAGGAGGAGGAGGAGACCTGCGGCTCCTGACGGCGGCGCCTCCTACCTGCTGTTGTCCATCAACATGCTGCTGATGCGGCCGCTGATGTTGTCCTCGGCCTGACGGACCTTCTCCAGCACCAGCTGCCTCTCGGCCTCCTGCGCCCTCTGCTGCAGGCTGAAGCCCTGCTCCACGCGCTCCTGGTCCTGCACAGACACCAGCCTCAGCTTCTTACAGTCCTTTAGAACTCCAGAACATCACGTCTGGGCTCCTTAAACATGAAATCCAGCGTCGGTGCAGCGGAGCATGGAGGAGATCAGCCTGTGGTTCTGCTCAGATGTTCTGGAACATCAGGAGGCCTGGATAGCAGCCTCTTTTCTTTTTAGACCCGTTTTATTTAAGCAGTGGTGCCATCTGATCAGCTTTTGGTACCGTTGGCCGTGTGGGCCGGCACCACGTCCTGCTGCAGCGCCTCCATAAAGCTGCTCAGCATGAAGAGCTCTGGAACGTGCCGCTAGACGGCTGCATTGACTTTGCACCAAACGTTTTCCTTCCACTAAACTTTCCACCAATGCAGATCCAGCTCCATCAGCAGGGACCTCCTGCACTGCAAAAAGGGAACTAAAAATAAGTAACATTTTCTTCAAATGGGTGTAGTTTTCCTTGATTTGAGCAAATAAATAAGATTATTTGTCAACGGAATGAGTAGCTTTACCTCCAAAGATAATTAGATATCCTCCACTTGAAATAAGATAGATAGAGATGAATTGTTCCTATATTAAGTGCAAAAATCTTATTCCATTGGCAGGTAGTTATTTATCTATTCAAATTAAGCAAAAATGCACTAATTTCATGAAAATGTTACTTACTTTTAGTTCCTTTTTTGCAGTGTGTGACTCCTATAATTCTGTGTAACACGGTCATATTATAACGTCTCCGTCATCAAAATCTTTTTTTTTTTTAAGATTTTGATGTAATATTCTACTTTTCTGAAAACCTGTTGTATTTTTGCTCACTTTAAAGATTTAAATATCTAAGTAGATTGTTTTTTTTCAATGTACAGAGAAACATCTGTACATTAATGAGAGAAGGAGGCGCCCTTCTCCCTGCACAGGTCACAAGTCAGAGGTCAGAGGTTACCTGTCGCACTGAATTCAGGATGTTTTCCTTGTGGGAGTTGTTCATGAGGAGAAGCTGGGTCGTCTCCCGGTGTTTCTCCTCTAGGTGGCGCTCAACCGCCAACTTCTCCTGCAGCTTTTGCTCCTGAAGGAGAAAACCAGGCAGACAGTGAATGAAGCTCTGTGGACGGCGGCATAAACATTAATTATTATTATTATTATTATTATTATTATTATTATTATCTACAGGCTGGTTTGTTCTGATAAAAACAGCGTAAGAGTGTCACGAACCTTTTTCCTCTCATAGTCGCTGAATTTACTCTGCAACAGAAACAAAGGGCTGAGTGAGACCTCCACCTCTGAAGCCTCGGCTCAGATCAACACTCACAACCAGGAAAAAGGCTTTAGCTGCTCTAAAACACAGAATTTAGGGGTTCTGTGTGACCGATGAACATAAAGTAGAGCCAAATAATGAAGTGGAAGGTTTTCACGTTTCTGAACAGCACGCAGAGCATTGGCAGCCGGCGCCTGGAGTCTGGACTTTGACTAGGCTGTTCTAACCCATGAATCTGCTCTGATCAGAACCATCCCATAATATCTCAGTCAGCAGGTTCAGGCTGGTTCTCCTGCTGGAAGAAGAACCTCCACCCCAGGCTCAGGTGTCCTGCAAGATTTACTGTAATTTTCAGACAGTAAAGTGAATTTAAAATCCTTAAATTTTCTCAAATATTGATGGTGCTCCTTATCTATGATCACCGTTGTGCTGACTGAAATCTGTTAAAATGTGTAAATACAACTTTGGTTAACAAAGCTGCTCCTCAATGGATATTAGGAGCATTACGGTACACTGTGTCTCTACCTGAGGACCCCTGAGCTGTCTACAGACTGCCTGACTGTAATGTCTAAACTAGAAGTGCATTCATGTAGCAACAATAAACCTAGTAAGTTAATTTAATATAAAGTTTATTTTGGCCTCATGTTAGAAACAGGGCAGCGTAGTCCACATGATGATCAGAACTCTGGGAGGTTCTGTAGAACCTGACCCTGATGGAAACTGGACCAGAACCTCCTCCCTGACCCGTCTGCTGGGTTCTCTGGTCTCCATTACGCTGGATGTTCTCTGATGTTCTCTACAGAACGTCTGAGGCCAGAACCAGAACATAAATCTGACGTGTGAACCACTGAGGAGGTCCTGAAGGACTCTGGCTGCATGTTTGGGTCGATCAGAGTAAAGGAGGCTAACAGACCTGCCAGGCCTCCTCCAGACCGTCCAGACAGTCCGAGCACTGGCCGCCGCCGCCGTCGCTCTCCAGCACGGGCAGCAGGTACTGAGACGGAGCGCAGTACTCCTCCCCCAGCTCTGCGGAGAACACCAAACATCACGTTCTCTCCAGGTTCTGCTGCAGCGTTCTCTCTGCAGGAGCCGGCTCCTTACCGCTGCACAGGAAGCGCTGGATGCTCTCCGTTCCCTCAGCGCACACGTCTGCCGGCGGGTAGGTCATGGCGGCGGCGTCCAGCGTGAAGCTCTGCCCCCCCACACACACACACACACAGTCAGTCCCAGCAGCGTGGCCACGGCGTGCAGCGAGCAGCGAGCGGCGAGCGCAGACTCACCTCCAGCGTGCGGACGTAGGCCAGATGTGTGGGCAGCTGCAGGATGGCGTTATCACTGATGTCCAGAGTACGCAGGCTGCTGAGGGAACCTACAGCCGGCGGCAGCTCACTCAGACAGTTACCTGATGGAGACATGAAGGGAGGCGCATGAAGGAGGCGCATGAAGGGAGGTGTTTGAAGGGAGGTGCATGAAGGGAGGCGCATGAAGGGAGGTGCATGATGGGAGGTGCATGAAGGGAGGTGCATGAAGGGAGGCGCATGAAGGGAGGTGCATGATGGGAGGTGCATGAAGGGAGGCGCATGAAGGGAGGTGCATGATGGGAGGTGCATGAAGGGAGGGGCATGAAGGGAGGAGCATGAAGGGAGGTGCATGATGGGAGGTGCATGAAGGGAGGTGCATGATGGGAGGTGTATGAAGGGAGGAGCATGAAGGGAGGTGCATGATGGGAGGTGCATGAAGGGAGGTGCATGAAGGGAGGTGCATGAAGGGAGGTGTATGAAGGGAGGAGCATGAAGGGAGGTGCATGATGGGAGGTGCATGAAGGGAGGTGCATGATGGGAGGTGCATGAAGGGAGGTGCATGATGGGAGGGGCATGACGGGAGGCGCATGATGGGAGGTGCATGATGGGAGGTGCATGAAGGGAGGTGCATGAAGGGAGGTGTTTGAAGGGAGGTGGAGGTGCATGATGGGAGGTGCATAAAGGGAGGCGCATGAAGGGAGGAGCATGAAGGGAGGTGCATGATGGGAGGTGTATGAAGGGAGATGCATGATGGGAAATGCATGAAGGGAGGCGCATGAAGGGAGGCGCATGATGGGAGGTGCATGAAGGGAGGCGCATGAAGGCAGGTGCATGAAGGGAGGCGCATGAAGGAGGCGCATGAAGGGAGGCGCATGAAGGGAGGTGCATGATGGGAGGTGCATGATGGGAGATGCATGATGGGAGATGCATGATGGGAAATGCATGAAGGGAGGCGCATGAAGGGAGGCGCATGATGGGAGGTGCATGAAGGGAGGTGCATGATGGGAGGTGCATGAAGGGAGGTGCATGAAGGGAGGCGCATGAAGGGAGGTGCATGATGGGAGGTGCATGAAGGGAGGCGCATGAAGGGAGGTGCATGAAGGGAGGTGCATGATGGGAGGTGCATGAAGGGAGGGGCATGAAGGGAGGAGCATGAAGGGAGGTGTATGAAGGGAGGAGCATGAAGGGAGGTGCATGATGGGAGGTGCATGAAGGGAGGTGCATGATGGGAGGGGCATGAAGGGAGGTGCATGAAGGGAGGCGCATGAAGGGAGGCGCATGAAGGGAGGTGCATGATGGGAGGTGTATGAAGGGAGGCGCATGAAGGGAGGCGCATGATGGGAGGTGCATGATGGGAGGTGCATGAAGGGAGGTGCATGAAGGGAGGTGTTTGAAGGGAGGTGGAGGTGCATGATGGGAGGTGCATAAAGGGAGGCGCATGAAGGGAGGAGCATGATGGGAGGTGCATGAAGGGAGGCGCATGAAGGGAGGTGCATGATGGGAGGTGCATGAAGGGAGGCGCATGAAGGGAGGTGCATGAAGGGAGGTGCATGATGGGAGGTGCATGAAGGGAGGGGCATGAAGGGAGGAGCATGAAGGGAGGTGCATGATGGGAGGTGCATGAAGGGAGGTGCATGATGGGAGGTGTATGAAGGGAGGAGCATGAAGGGAGGTGCATGATGGGAGGTGCATGAAGGGAGGTGCATGAAGGGAGGTGCATGAAGGGAGGTGTATGAAGGGAGGAGCATGAAGGGAGGTGCATGATGGGAGGTGCATGAAGGGAGGTGCATGATGGGAGGTGCATGAAGGGAGGTGCATGAAGGGAGGCGCATGAAGGGAGGCGCATGAAGGGAGGTGCATGAAGGGAGGTGCATGAAGGGAGGTGCGTGAAGGGAGATGCATGAAGGGAGGCGCATGAAGGGAGGCGCAGGCGGACTGAGAGAGGCTGGAAGTGAAGCCTCACCCTTCAGGTTGAGCGTCTGCAGGAGCTGCAGCCTCCCGATGGACTCAGGCAGGGCCTTCAGACGGTTCTTCTCCACATTCAGGATCTGGCAGGGAGGAAGCAGACAGTGAGGAGGAGGAGGAGGAGGAAGAGGAAGAGGAGGAGGCACTACAAAAACAGAACTAAAAGTAAGTGAAATTTTCTTGAAATCATTGTATTTTTCCTTGATTAGAGCAGGTAAATAAGACTATTTGCCAACAGAATGAGATTTTGCACTTAAAACAGGAACAATTCATCTCCATCGTCTTATTTCAAGTGCAGGATGTCTAATTATCTTATTTTAGAGATGAATTGTTCCTGTTTGAAGCAAAAATCTCATTCCATTGGCAAATAGTCTTATCTGCCTGCTCTAATCAAGGAAAAATACAATGATTTCAAGAAAATTTTACTTATTTTTAGTTCCCTTTTTGCAGTGGGAGGAGGAGGAGGATGATGATAATGAGGAGGAGGAGGAGGAGGAGGAGGAGGAGTTACCTGCAGCTTGGTCAGGTTTCCGATATCCTCAGGGAGACAGCTGAGCTTATTCTCATGCAGATCCAAAACCTGAGGAGCAGAAAGAACCGGATCAGCTGGGAGAGGAGACACTGAGGAGGAAGAGAGGAGACGCTGGATTCTCTTCATCATCCGTCCTCTACTGATCCGAGGCTCGGACCTGAGAAGAACCGGTCCGAGAAGAAACGGATTTCTCTCCAGCTCCTCCTGAGAGGAAGAGAAATCTGATCCCTGCAGGAAGTTCTGAGTCAAAACCAGAACCTTCCACGGAGATTCCTGCTCAGATCGAGAACCTGAGCTGGTTCCGTTGATCGAGAAGCAGCAGATCAACTCTGGGTTCCTGGTCGTCCATCTGACGGAGAACCCGGGAACCTCGTTTCCAGAACCTGGTTCCTCTTCATCATCTGGATCTTCAGGTAGCGCTGCACGGCTTCTGCTCCGTACGGCAGCTCCACCGCCTCCTGCCGTCGTCAGGGTTTTATCTGGACTTTTCTCTTAGTTTGTTTTTTCTAGATGCTGGAGAACCGAGGAGCCAGACCGGGTTCAGAGGAACTGAGGATCCAGACCGGGTTCAGAGGAACTGAGGATCCAGACCGGGTTCAGAGGAACTGAGGATCCAGACCAGGTTCAGAGGAACTGAGGATCCAGACCAGGTTCAGAGGAACTGAGGATCCAGACCAGGTTCAGAGGAACTGAGGATCCAGACCGGGTTCAGAGGAACTAAGGATCCAGACCGGGTTCAGAGAACTGAGGATCCAGACCAGGTTCAGAGGAACTGAGGATCCAGACCGGGTTCAGAGGAACTGAGGATCCAGACCGGGTTCCAAGGAACCGAGGATCCAGACCGGGTTCAGAGGAACCGAGGATCCAGACCGGATTCAGAGGAACTGAGGATCCAGACCAGGTTCAGAGGAACTGAGGATCCAGACCGGGTTCAGAGGAACTAAGGATCCAGACCGGGTTCAGAGAACTGAGGATCCAGACCAGGTTCAGAGGAACTGAGGATCCAGACCGGGTTCAGAGGAACTAAGGATCCAGACCGGGTTCAGAGGAACTGAGGATCCAGACCGGGTTCAGAGGAACTAAGGATCCAGACCGGGTTCAGAGGAACTAAGGATCCAGACCAGGTTCAAATAAACTAAGGATCCAGACCGGGTTCAGAGGAACTGAGGATCCAGACCGGGTTCAGAGGAACTGAGGATCCAGACCGGGTTCAGAGGAACTAAGGATCCAGACCGGATTCAGAGGAACTAAGGATCCAGACCAGGTTCAGAGGAACTGAGGATCCAGACCAGGTTCAGAGGAACTAAGGATCCAGACCAGGTTCAAATGAACTGAGGATCCAGACCGGGTTCAAAAGAACCGAGGATCCAGACCAGGTTCAGAGGAACTGAGGATCCAGACAAGGTTCAGAGGAACTAAGGATCCAGACCAGGTTCAAATAAACTGAGGATCCAGACCGGGTTCAAAAGAACCGAGGATCCAGACCGGGTTCAGAGGAACTGAGGATCCAGACCAGGTTCAGAGGAACTAAGGATCCAGACCAGGTTCAAATAAACTGAGGATCCAGACCGGGTTCAGAGGAACTGAGGATCCAGACCAGGTTCAGAGGAACTGAGGATCCAGACCGGGTTCAGAGGAACTGAGGATCCAGATCGGGTTCAGAGGAACTGAGGATCCAGACCGGGTTCAGAGGAACTAAGGATCCAGACCGGGTTCAGAGGAACTGAGGATCCAGACCGGGTTCAGAGGAACTGAGGATCCAGATCGGGTTCAAAAGAACTGAACATCCAGACCAGGTTCAGAGGAACTGAGGACCCAGACCGGGTTCAGAGGAACTGAGGATCCAGACCGGGTGCTGGACAGGAACGCAGCAACAGACGGTGAAGGCTGATCAGCGCGGACTGTACCTTTAAGGTGGACAGGCAGCTGATGTCACATCCTTTGGGCAGCAGGTGTTTCAGCTCGTTGGTGTGGAGGATCAGCACCTGGAGGAGATCAGGGTTATTACAGCTGATCCAGATGCTGCATGTCTGACGGCTCGTTCTTCTTCTCCTCACCTTCTTCTGCTGCACCTTGCAGATGGAAAACGCCTTCGACGGCACCTGCAGCACAAACAACGCGTCACTTCCTGTCTGCTTTCTGCTGCACTGAAATCTTTTAGATCACCAAACTAATTTAAATATAAACTAAAGAGAAGCGAAGTGAAAACAAGCAGCAGCTTCCAACCAATGATTTCCTTCATTAAGGGAAAAAGATCCAAACCAACCTGGTCCTGAGTTAACGGCTGCCTACACCTACAATCATTCTTTAACGGCATTATTACACTCTCCATGGGAGAGATCCTCATTTTCTACTTATTCATCAATTCAATTCATCAATCATTTATTTATTAGTTCATTTTTTGATTTTAGTCCAGTTAAGAACTCTGTGTAAAAGTTTTTATTGACCGATTTATTTTTTTAAAAACTTTAACATGTTTAATCTCCTTCATTTTATTGTAGCCGGCCTTATCTTTAAGGCAAAGATGTTTATTAATAGACGACTTTCATTAACAAAGTGAAACATCACGTTAACAAAGGAGTAAATCCTGGACTAGATGTCTTTTATTTCACTGGATGGATTTTCATCACTAACATTCACAGCTTCATTGTTTCTATTCATGCATTAATAAACACGCAGAAAGCAGAAAATCACAGTAAATTGTTTCTATTAATAATAAGAAATAAACAAGTCCTTAGGAGTTTCTGATCTAAAGTCATTTTGTCCAACTTTTCTAAAGCTACAACTAGAATAACTTAAAGTTTTGATATTTCATTATTTTTATAATTCTTGATTTTAGCATTATTATTATTGAATATCAGTATTTCTATGCTGTATCTTTTTAAATGTTCATTTTCTGTGTTTTCACAGTTCTCCTACTGACTTATTTTTCTAATCATTTAGTGAGTCGTGTTAAATCCCCTGAGTTCTCTGAGGTTCTGATCACAGCAGAGGTCCGTTTGCTTTGTCTGTTTGTAAAAAAAGGGAACCGACTGTGATGCGGTTCCTGTTCTGGGTTTCTGACTCAGTCACATATTCTGCTGACCGGCCCTCGCAGCGTCACAAACGACCAGAATAATGAGGTTTAAAGGAGAAATAAACGATAAATGCTGCATTTCTACAGCGCCAGCCAGATTCACACATTCAGGCAACCTGGGCTAAACATGTGATCAACATGTGACAGGAGGAAGCTGGAATCAAACCCACAACTTTCAGGGTGCAGGATGACCACTGAGCCGCAGTCAACCAGGTCCCTGATGGTGTCTGCCGTTATGTCTAAGCGTGGAAATCAGCAGCCGTATCGCGATACGATATTTAACGACATCACAAAGTCTGTTACAATTTCTGAACGACGCAAAACTTCCAACTCTAATTTTCTATTCATTAATGTTCCACATTTCTTCTCTTGCATAACACCACCTTTACTTCAACTTCAAATAAAAAATATAGCCTATATGATTAATATTAAGTTAGGTTGGCACAAATTAAACACCTACAAGAAAATCAGTGTCAACTCATTTTTAGAAGGATGGGTGAACAATGCTGGCAAAAAGATTAATATATTAGTTATTTCAATAACTCCCACCATCCCATCATTAATTGTATATGTTGAATACAGACAATTAATACTTTAGTTGATTAGGGTTAAACAGAAGATTACCTAGTAACTTAACCATGCGTGATTAAACTGTATTTTCATTCTTCCTCATGATTTGCTGCCACCTCAATTTAATGCCTGTCAGGTTTCACCTATAGACACAAAATCAATACCCCCCGGTGATAAATGAGTGAAGCGTGAGATTACAGTTTTAATTGTATTTTTCAGAAATTCTCTGCCACTAACTTGCTCTTTCTGCAGTAACAGCATTATTTCATTTCATTAATTATGCTTTAATATTCTCCATATGCCTACGTTAAAGACATCCACGCTTCTCAGAGGGTGATGTACCTCTGTCTGTGTCAGAATTTCCCCATGTGGGACAATTAAAGAAATTCTTATCTAGAACAAACAGACTAAATGAAAGTCTAAAGTCCTGATCCAGCCCCTATCTTTGGATTTTCACTAAAATTTGTTGCAATTCTCTGAATTATGTTTTTTTCCCCAGAAGGTCCACCAGAGTTGGTTTTTACTGGTCCAGCAACAGAAAACAGCTCATCTCAGCCTGAAGAGCCGCTTTGAAAAATTAATGAAGGAAGAGTTCAACATCTGCGTTGCTAGCTGTTCTGCTAACTCTGAGTAGCTGCTAGCTGAACTAACCAAGCTAGTGCTAAACCAGACCATGCTAGCAGCTAACCCAACTCAAGCAAGCAGCTAACCCAGATCAAGCCAGCAGCTAACCCAGATCAAGCCAGCAGCTAACCCAGATCAGGCTACCAGCTAACCCAGAGCAAACTAGCAGCTAATCTAGATCAAGATAGCAGCTAATATAGATCAAGATAGCAGCTAACCCAGTGAAAGCTAGCAGCTAACCCAGATCAGGCTAGCATCTTATCTAGATCAAGTTGGCAGCTAGCCCGGATTAACTAGCAGCTAACCCAGATCAGGCTACCAGCTAATCTAGCTCAAGATTGCAGCTAACCCAGATCAGGCTAGCATCTTATCTAGATCAAGTTGGCAGCTAGCCCAGATTAACTAGCAGCTAACCCAGAGCAAGATAGCAGCTAATCTAGATCAAGATAGCAGCTAACCCAGAGAAAGCTAGCAGCTAACCCAGATCAGGCTAGCATCTTATCTAGATCAAGTTGGCAGCTAGCCCGGATTAACTAGCAGCTAACCCAGATCAGGCTACCAGCTAATCTAGCTCAAGATTGCAGCTAACCCAGAGAAAGCTAGCAGCTAACCCAGATCAGGCTAGCATCTTATCTAGATCAAGTTGGCAGCTAGCCCAGATTAACTAGCAGCTAACCCAGAGCAAGATAGCAGCTAATCTAGATCAAGATAGCAGCTAACCCAGAGAAAGCTAGCAGCTAACCCAGATCAGGCTAGCATCTTATCTAGATCAAGTTGGCAGCTAGCCCAGATTAACTAGCAGCTAACCCAGAGCAAGCTAGCAGCTAATCTAGATCAAGATAGCAGCTAACCCAGAGAAAGCAAGCAGCTAACCCAGATCATGCTAGCAGTTTACCCAGATCAGGCTAGCAGTTTATCTAGATCAAGATAGCAGCTAACGCAGATCAAGCTAGCAGCTAACCCAGATCAAGATAGCAGCGAACCCAGATCAGGCTACCAGCTAATCTAGATCAAATTAGTAACTAACCCAGATTAACTAGCAGCTAAAGCAGTAAAGTGTTTTCATCCTCACCTCTGTTAGTTCACATCCTGAGATGTCCAGGATGTCGTCCGCTCCTTCTTGATTTGACTGCAGAACAGGCGGGAAAAGACCTGAATGAATTCATGTTTCCAGCAGGAATCACCGTGTGCTGATCTTTCCAGGCCTCCACCATCCCCACCCAGCCCAGCGACCCGCTCCCTTCTTACCCAGTACAGCTGATGCTCCAGCCTCTTCTGGGAGTCCTCGCTGGGCTTCCTCTTCCTGAAGAACAGAGGCATCCTGAATCCCACCTGACCTGCTGCCCCTCCAACTAATCCCTGGAGCTGGTCCAAGGGGACCGGCGGACAGGCTGGAAGTCCCTCAGCTTTACGGCAAAACCCAAACAGAACCAGGTTAAACAGCCTGGACTGCCAGATCCAGGGTGGAGTTTCATCCACCCTGGATCTGGGAGTCACAATAAATCAGGACATTTCTTGTATAATTTAAGCCTTTCTGCAGACGACACATTTCACTGGCATGTTTGCTGCAAACCTAAAACTAAGATGATTAATCTTTTTATAACATAAAGGGAAATAAAACCTGCTGCTGGTACATTGATAGCATTCAGACAGAAAATGAATGATGCAGAAAAGCAACAGGCCTGCTGCATTTTTCATTATTTATTAACATATTGTTGGTTGATGCATTTACTGGCCCAGAACGGTGGGAAATCTTAGATTTTATGTATTTATTGAATTTGTATAAACCCTCCTGTGCCTCTGGAGAAATCCCACAATAAATTCAAGCTTGTTCGTCTAATTGTTGTTTTTAAACATAGTTTGAAGTTTTGTAATCCCTCCCTGGGAGGGTTTATGCTTCAAATAAATCATTAACATCCCAATTTAATGTGACCTTTTAGGACGAAGGGATGGAAACTGTTGTTTCTGATGCTGGAGACAATCAACGACTGTCTGTTCAGAGTTAAACTTAACAGAGTGACGTGAAGTGGATTTACCTGTTCAGGTAAACAGAAATATAACCCAATCCTTCAGGGATGCATTTTCATCTGATTGCAGCTCAGAATGAGACGTGAAGCTACTGAAGTCAGAGAATGATCAGTAAACAGAATGGATGGAAGATGGGAGGATGCTGCTGCCACATTTTTAGTCAAATGCTGCTTTAAATTCATTATAATTGCCACGTTAAGTTAGCTGTGTTTCTGCGCTGGTTCCGCTACGCCTTAAAAACCCAATTAACAGCATAAAACCATCCCAGCAGAACCAGGTCGGGCTCCAAGTCTGAGGAAGATGACGCTAACCTTCCTCATTACAGTAAACGCACGATGCTAACAGAGCTAGCATGTCAGAATCCCTCAAAACGGCACAAACACAACACGTAACGAGTATTTAACGATATAATAAATCTATTTTATACTCACAGACTCGATGTTGGTGTGGGTTTGTTTTCCGTTTCACTTATTTAACAGTTAAAAACCTTGATTCGAGGAGGGTTTTGGTGTTTGCTAACCACTAACAGCTATAAATCGGTTAATGCCGCTGTCAGAAATAACATGAATCTTGATAAAGTTAAGTCTCAAACCAGTCGGATGGTAAAGTTAGTTAAGAAAGCAACGTTTCCACGCTAAACTTTGGCAGGGTGAGCCCCTTCACTCAGCTGATTTTTTTACGGCAACCCCGTCCAAGAAACTGTCTGCGCCTCTACACGATTCTTTACGGCCCTTAGCAGCGTCTTATTTGCTAACAGCGGAGACAAGTCCGCCATATTTTGAGTGGCAACGTCACCCGAGAAATCTGATGTGAGGCTTTTTTTTTTTCTTGAATAAAACATGGAATGTTGAATGTATTCATAGCAAATTGTAATCATCTTTTAAAACTAATAATTAAAACGCACCCGTACACACTTAACTTATTTTACGTCAACCACACTCAACACAGCCCTGAGCTGTGGATCAGCCTTCCGGTTAGCGCAGGAGACATGTTGCATTCCAGTTGCCTCGGAAAACGAAAACAACAGCTGGAAATTGGGTAAACCAGAGTAAAAACCGTTCCACTTAACACAGTTGTAAAATGGGAAATAAATTAAATACAATAAAAGTGAAAAAAAGTTATTTGTTTAATTCTGGAGAAACATTTACATGCTTGCTGCTAAACTCTCCAAAACAATAATGAGAGACTCCGTGTCTGTTAAAAGCGTTGCAGTTAACAGAGACGGAGAAGTTGTGAATAAAATAAATAAATATATATATATATATATATATATATATATATATATATATATATATATATATATATATATATATATATATATATTAAACTAAAGGCTACCATTCCAATAAGGTGATGGCCTCTTAAACCTCTTTTAAAGCTGTACTCTTCACAGGCAAACACAACTTCCAATTTGTTTGGTTCGGAGTTCCAGCCACTACACGTAACATTGATTTTAGATACACAAGTTCTATCACAGCTTACTGTTGTTGATGCGAAGAGCGGCCACGTTGGACCCACCAATAGACCTTAAAGATTTCTCAGACTTTCCGAGTCGACAGTCCGACTTTAGCAGCCGTTACAGTTGATCTTTCCGATCAGAAGCTGGGACTTCCGAGTCCAACTGCAAATGGAATGCAACAACACTACTGATGTTTTTAAAAGGAATTTCAGGAATAACATTTATAGCAGTTGCATAGTGATCACAATTAAATTTGGGGTTTTGTTTTTCAATAATATTTATTTTGTTTAGATTTATCAATTAATTATTTGTCTAATTTTATTTCAGTTTATTACTTTTGAATCTATTCTCCTAGAATCATGGCATCCACCTTCTTCATCCACGTCAACATAACTACGTCTCCTCACACCTTAACTCCCCAAAACACTTCTGTTAAATTCACATTTCTATATGTGTTACGTTTTAAATGAATCCCGTTTTTATCCTGTGAAAAGTACTTTGTGCTGTCATCACAGATAGATAGATAGATAGATAGATAGATAGATAGATAGATAGATAGATAGATAGATAGATAGATAGATAGATAGATAGATAGATAGATAGATAGATAGATAGATAGATAGATCATCTATGACTTTTTTTTTTCTTTTCATTTTTTTTTTCCCCCCAGTGTCCTGTCTAGCAATGTGGCAATAAAAATTGATATCTTAATGCCAGATGGAGCTCGACAGATTTTACTTTCACAAGTGGAGCAAACAGCTTTCGCCATAATGCTCCGCTTGATTTGTGCGTGTAAATAGCTTTATTGTGATTCCTGCAGGGAGAATTTCAAATTATATGGACACTACAATGGGAAAGTAGGAGAGTAAAAGAAAAACAAGAAGAGAAAAAAAAAGAGAAAGAAGAGGTGAAAGAAAGAAGAGATAAAAGGAAGAGAATGATAAAACTTCCTCTGTCTGCTCCATCACCTGGAAAGAGACACAAAAAGAACAGCACAACCAACAGACATAAAGCAACAGATACAATCGTGTAACACCTTGATACCATTGCTAAATCATATGTATTATTATTTAAGCTGACATGTGTAATGTGATACCTAAAAAAGAAAGTAAAAGAAAGTAAATAAATTATAGCCTTTCTGTATCTAAGTGAACATTTAATACCTGGGACCCAGCACCTGTGGGAGATTGTGAGAGTGCACTAGTTTAGGTGAAAATTATCCAGAAGGAAATAGCTCAATAGTGATTGTGGAGAACCGAAGACCCACCTTCCCTGAGCACAGAGGCAGGGGTCAGGGAACCCATAACCCCGGACTCCCAAAGGGCCCCCCTCATCTATGACTTTAATATAAATTGATTAATATCTCAAGCAATAATTTAGATATGAACATTTTTTGTGTATGTACAGAAATCATTTAAACATTTATGTCAGTGTTTATTTTCACATTACCGTTTTATTTAATATATCCAAAATCAAAATATTACTTTGACAAATTAAGTGTTTGTTGAATTGTAACACTTTTGGTTCTATTGTTGAAATAATTAAACAAATAATCAATTGATTAATGAAATAATTAAAACATACTTTTGATAAATAATGGAATAACACTTTTTATTCATGATTACCACATGTAAATATTCAGTCATGGTTTTCATAGATTACTGAAACTTTTAAATAATTGTAGATGAACGTCTTTATTTTAAACTAGAATTTCATGTTTTATTTAAAATATCACATATTTAGTCTTATTCGGTTATTGAATAGGACACTGAACAGATTTATGATTTTACCATGATTTGCTTCAGCGTGGCCTGTTTCGTTTACAAGATGTCTTTGAATGCACCACAAGAAGAATGGGCGACCGTAATAGGCAGTGTAGAGGCGCAAACGTTTATTACGTATTCTTCCAGGTTTTGCGATCAAATCAATCATAACAAACAGATGCTGCGTTCATGTTTCCTCGTAAATAGACTTCTGAAAAAGATGTCCCGCCCGAGTTCCATTTCAAATATAAAATTTATCAGCAGCACGAGTTTAAATTAAAAAGTATTATGTTGTATTCTGATATGGGCACCATATAGTTTTAATAGAATTGCTTGACAGGGATTTAATGATGAAAAACCAACAAGAACAACAAACTGTTTCTTCAGCTGAAGAAAACCTGCCGGTCTGTTAGCAGTGGCCAGTTAATCACTTAGGATGTGAAGGAAAGTTGGTGTGAATTTTAAGATATATATTTTTGACTTCAAAGACCCTTCAAAACAAGTCATGTTACAATGATTTATAAATTCCTGTTTAAACATGAACGCAGCAGCTGTACCGCAGTCTGTCTTCTGCCACATGATTATGACATTATTTTGACATCAGATCTACAGCACATCACTTAATAAATTGGCTTTTTTTTATCACTTTTAAGTCATGTTTATTTTCTAAGAATCCCGTCAGAGCAGACAGATTTCTGAACAAATAAATTAAAGATATAGAATTACTAAGTGCATGCCATTTATTAGCGTCTAATGTACTGTGCTTTTTGGTTAAAACAGTTTTAATAAAACCAAATCATTACAATAAATAATATAATATTTTACTGATTCTAATTGTTCTTTTCTTTCCATTTATTTACTAAAATCAAATAAAATCAATTAACTAAAAAATAACCATCGCCAAACCAAATTTTGTTTATCTTAGTTTTGTAGTTATTTGTTTTTTATGCATTTTTATGTATATTTTGAACAAAACTCAGATTATTTAAACCAACAAAAGTTTCAGAACATAATTTCCAGAATTTCTCACTGAATGAAACCGGTGTGAAGCTGGATGTTATGCTGCATGACAAAAACTATATATATATATATATATATATATATATATATATATATATATATATATAGATAGATAGATAGATAGATAGATAGATAGATAGATAGATAGATAGATAGATAGATAGATAGATCAAATTAATAAAAAAAATTCAAAAGCCCAAATGTATTATTCCAATAACCATAAAATGATGACAATAATGAAGACTAAAACACTTAAATACTTAAAGGTATTTCAAGAATTGTTGCCTAGATAAAAATGTTCCCCAGATTAACGATGAACGACGAGATTTCTACGTTTTCAGGTTGTTCTGTGTTGCAGGACTGCAGATTACCACCAGGGGGCAGTTTTCTCAAGGAGAAAACATCCTAAATGTTGTTTTTGCTGAGAAGTCCTCGTCCATCTGTCTTTCTGCTGTGCAGGCAGCGTCCAGCTGGGGGCGCTCTCACCCTTTGGAGCCGCTGTCAGCTAATGTGACCCCCAGGTTCCCAACATGATGCCATCTACAGCAGTGAGGATCCTGTGCAGCTCCCCGGGCAGCACTATAACTCTGCTGGCTTTATGGCAGCATCTGCAGGCGGTGGCTTCGTTAAGCCTCCTCATCGCCACATGATCCATAAATAACCACATGGTTAACGGTGCTGACAGCAGCCTGACGCTGTCCCTCATGTTTAATCCAAACATCTGTTTTAACGCCAGCATCAGGTCAGCAATGAGCTGCAGCAGGACGCATCAACCGCGTCTTCCTTTTAGCCTTTATTTTATTCCCTCTAAAGCAGGGCTGTCCAAACCTTTCATCATCTGGGCCAAAACCATCAAGTCAAGCGTACTCAAACACAATTTTTAAAAAGCTAAAATTACCCGAAAAATATAACATGATTTCATTTTTAACTGCTCCACAAAATATGAGCATCCAATATTTTAATTAAACAAATCGGGAAGGGATGCGTAAATCATTGCAGATCCAGGGTTTTGCATATTTTTCTTATTAAAAGAGAATCGTCTAGTTTGCACATTCTTTTAAGCTCAGTTGGAAACAAATTTAACAAAATCGTCTGTTCCTAACGATAAGAACGGGAACCGTTTTTTTTTTTTTAAACATTTGCTTTATTCTAGCCAATTTTTATTTGGTGCACCCAAACTTGCTTTTGAGTAAAAGTCATTGGATAAATGTTCTCCTAATTACTGTGAAATGGAAGAGGATGTAAAAAGTGACGTTTTTAGAAGACAGATACTTTGTGTTGTAGCTGACACTTTTAATTCTGAGAAGATTTTATTAATTTTGCCCTAAATAAAGATGAAAAGTCTCCAACTACCTGTACTTTTGGGCCAGAGCATTGTTGAACTGCACATAATCAGTCCAGGGGCCAAAGTGTGGCCCCTGGTCAAAACTTTCTGTATTTATACTTTAATGACCGTGAGCGCGTGAAACTGAAGTTAAATTCCTGGTTTGTGGGCCCAGTGTTAGTAAAAAGTAAAAAGTGAAACCATCAGATATGATTTACAGATATTTTCTGTTGTTAAAAACTTTTTTTTAACTTAAAATGTCGAACACGATAAAGAACGGTCCAGTTTGACTGTAAAAAACTTTAGACTTTATTTGTTGAAGCTCTTTCTGACCCAGTTTCAGGGTTTAGATTCGTTTAGTTGGACCGGTGTGGATGAAGAGTAACATCTTCCTCTTCGTTTTGCTCATCTTCTTTTCAGTGGCAGCTGGTGATCAATGTTTTTGGGGTTAGCTCACTAGAGATTGATCATAAATCTGCCCTCCATCATTTAAATGCTGCTGCAGACAAAGCAGCATTTACCAGTAATGTGCTTTTATTTATCTCTCTTCTCCTGACTGATACCTTTGTACGCTGAGCTCCACCTGATCTAAAGTCCTCCCAGCTACAGGAGGAAAAACAGCAAATGTAAGACTTATTCCAGGTTCATAAGGAACTGATGCAGACTAAAGGTCCACGGATTACTGTAGCTGTTTATTTCTTATATTTACTCTTCTAACAGATTATTTTGTTTAGAAATGATCGTGTCTGCCAGGAGAGTGAAGCAGTCACAATTTCAGTCCTCTGGTCAGACCAAACATGATCACATGGTTATCTAAACATCATTAGTTAATATTTTAAATGCAAATATCAAATCAGCTGATATTACAGGACAGCCATTAATTTAAATCAGCAGATCTTCCCTCCGCTTCTGGATTTTAAAGTTAAATCTATCATCATTTCTCTGGAAGCGTTAGTAGGCTAAGAGTGTTTCTTTAATCTAAAGAGTATTTTCAACGAGTTTCCTTTTATTTGTATCATATTTTATAAGTTCATATTTAACATTTACAGGAAGTAGCGTTTTTTGTTAAGAATAAACATTATTTTGGACATTAAACACATTTAAATGCTGTTTTTTTAATTGTAATAAATTATTGAAACGCGCTTTATGGCGCCCTCTAGCGGCCGGGGGAGTAACTGCAGCCGGACGCACACACCCCGCCCTCCCCGGTGAGGAGCCGGAGCTGCGCCTCCTCCATGACGTCAGAGGAGGAGTGACTTCCAGGCGGTTTTAAACCTCAGACAGAAGGAAAAGGTTCTGCAGGAGCAACCCGCTGCACCACTTTCAGGGTCCGGTTCCGACCCAGAAGGCTTTTCTATGGGAGCGAACAGACGGGAGGAGGTTCTTTTCTTCAGAGGAGGAGAAAACAGCCGCTGAGAAGTTCCTGCGACTGCTGGTTCCGATCCCTGCTGGACCCGGAGGACCGAACCCAGGCAGGAGGCGCTTTGCCCACAGACTGAAGTTTTCAGCGGGGAGGTGAGTTCGAACCCATCCGGATCAGAACCGCTCCAAGAACCAGGAGGCAGAACTGCTTCATTTAGACCAGTTCATTGTTTATGATTTTCTTTACAGAAAGCTCCATTATCAAACTAATAATAATAATAATAATAATAATAATAATAATAATAATAATAATAATAATAATAATAATACCTTATTTATAAAGAACTTTACATGAACAAAGGTCAACACGTACAACTGAAAATAACTAAAATAATTAAGATAGACAAATAAAACACAGACAAGTTAAAATAGACAATCTAATAATAATCATGAGTTTAGTTTTTTAACTACTTAACATTTAAACCTATGTCCATGTTTGGAGTTTTTTTTTTATAATGATGTCACATTCAAATAAGCAAATAAATGTTAGATTTAGTTGATTTAGTTAAAATTTTATTTCAGAATGACATTAAATGTTTGCTTCTAATTTAGCAAGCATTTTAAGTGCATTTAATATAACAAATAAAGATTAACTTTTTTTTGTTTTTTTCTTCTGGTTTTTTATTTATTTATTTATTTTAAGTAGTGGGAAAAAATATATTTAATTTTCTTACATAAATTATTATTTTAATTCAGCTCCACGGCTTTTCCACTGATTTAAAGAAACAATTGAGCAGCATGAAGGAATGGTCCAGTTCTGGTCCGGTTCTGGTGCATAACTCAGTTTACATCTGGAAAGGTCACTTAGGATCGGAGCGATGATGCTATCAGGCAGTAACAGGAGCATCCGACGGTCCAAAGGGTCTGTTCTCCTGCATGCAGGGTGAGCAGGACTGGACCTGGTACCGTCACAGATCCATCTGACATTTAATCTGGACAATTATTGTGACCCACTGACCCAAATCTCTACATCTCCTCTAAATCAGCCGACTGGGGCATAAAAAATGGTGGAAAAGTAAGAATATAGCGTATTAAAGATTTAAAGAGTATTACAGTAGAGAGAGAAATCATTAATGACCCGGTTCTGTTATTAAACTTTATTTCTACAGGCAGACACAAGTTCAGAGTTAAAAACTCGTCCAGAACTAGACTTTCTAAAATACTGAATCTAAAAACAAGAGGTTTCTGACATTATTTTAGGATTTATTAATCGAGTAATAAAAACAGAGAGATTGGATCCAGCAGTTTAAGGTTCTGATGAGTCCAGGATGAAGGTGCAGAGGAAGAGGAGGCTGGTTCTTCTGGCTCGGACCGGACCAAAGGAACGCCGAGAGGAACGACTTCCTGGGATCGTAGACGGAACCTGGAGTGTTTTTGTGACCGGCAGGAGGACCGATACAGAGGAACCAGCCGAGGATGGATTTATAGACGAAAATGGACCAAAAATGGACCAAAAAAAGAAAAACTATGCAGAGAACCAACTAACTAAAGAAGACAAAGTGTAATGATGGAGCAACCTTCAATAGAGGAACCTTCTGAGGACAAAACCAAAAGTAGAACAGCAGGAACTCTGCTTTAGCTGGAAAACAGTGGAGCGGTTCTGGTTGTGACTGGATATCAGACGCAGACGGTAAATAAACGTCAGTAAAGAACGACGTCGTCAGCATAGAGACGCAGAAAGAATCAGCAATACCTTCTGGTGTCCCACAGGGAACACTTTATGCACCGCACAGGACACGCCGTCACACGATTGGGCCAAAAACACGCAGTTTAAAGTTCTCACAGGGCACAAAGATGCACATAAAAACAATCATAAATAAATAAATTATATGTGCAGAAAGTATTTCAGTGTTTTATAGTTTTATGCTACTTTTTCTGTTGTGACCTGAAAGCACTTTTAGATTAAAGGTTACTTTTATTATTTTTTTATTTTTTTACTTAGTTAACAGGAACTAAAGATGCAATATTTTAATGAAATTAACAAAGTAGTCAGACATTTGTTGAAAAAGGGATCTACAGATAATTATAAGGTTAAAATTTAATTTAAAAGGATTTAGCTTGGTCTTAAAACACATTTGCTGCGTTTAGCCGACGTCGGTTGTGAAGTAAAAGTCGTTGGTGTTTATATTTCCTACGGGGAAAAACGGGGTTAATAAAACACTCGTATTTTAAATTGTGCTTAACATTTTTCCTTTTTAATAAGATTTTATTTAACAGTGAAAACTTCACCCCAATAGGCCAGGAAATGTCCTTTTTCACCACAGCCACAAATGGCCTCTGGTCTTTAGACAGTATAGATCTGTTGGGTCAAACAGAACCTTCAGAACCATCCAGAGGGGAAACCACCATCTGCATTCTGGGCTCTGATTGGACAGAAAACAGGAAGTCCTGTGGCGGTGGGAGAAACACTGACTGGACAGAAATGACTTAAAGGTTCTGGATATTTCACCGGGTCAAAAAGAAATTCTGTGATTGTGGGAAACTGGAAAAAGGATCAAAGTGATAACCGGGTCGGTTTAAGTCCGACTACTTGTGACCCGTTAAAGCTCTGAATTCTGGTTCTGATGGAAAGGACGGCTGAGATATGAAGGTTCTAACAAGACTGGGTTGTCACTGTTTTCACCAATATCACACTTTTTATTTTTCCTAAATGATTTATTTTTTATGCAGTTTTGTAAACCTGTTGCGGTTCTGATCAGGATCCGTGTTTTAATCTATTCTCTTTGGGTTTTTCTCTCAGAGGAAAAGCAGAACCAGACGTGTACAGATATAAATGTTTTAAATGCTGCTTCCAGGTCTGTTTATCTGATAAAATCATGTTTTAATCAGCATAAAATAAATCCTCTTTACTGAGACTGAACCTTTTCACTTTAACAAACGAATAGGGTCCAAATTACTCATATTTATTTTGTTATTTAAACCATTAAAAAGCATCTTAAAATTTTAGAAAATATCCTAAAATTAAAAGTTGCTGTTAAATCTGAGAAATCGGTCAGTTTCTGGTTGAATGCATGAAGCCATCTCTGGTTCTGGAGGAACGTGTCAGTAATGGCAAAGCCGGTTAAAAACATAGAAGAAGAAATGACATAAAGATGAAAATTTTAGCAGAACGGAAATAAAAATCAGATTAGAGACTGAAATCAACAATATTTCAGTTCAGTTTAAATAAAACAATCCTGAACAAATGTGTTTTTAATCTTGATTTAAAGGAACTCAGGCTTTCAGCACTTTTCCAGTTTTCTGGAAGTTTGTTCCAGATCAGTGGAGCATAGGAACTAAATGCTGCTTCTCCATGTCTGGTTCTGGTTCTGGTTCTGGTTCTGGTTCTGCAGAGCAGGCTGGAGCCAGAAGACCTGTTCTCTACGTTCTTAGTCTTAGTGGAAGGACTTCAGAACCGGGTCCATGTTCTCTACGTTCTTAGTCTTAGTGAGGACTTCAGAACCGGGTCCATGTTCTCTACGTTCTTAGTCTTAGTGAGGACTTCAGAACCGGGTCCATGTTCTCTACGTTCTTAGTCTTAGTGAGGACTTCAGAACCGGGTCCATGTTCTCTACGTTCTTAGTCTTAGTGAGGACTTCAGAACCGGGTCCATGTTCCCTACGTTCTTAGTCTTAGTGAGGACTTCAGAACCGGGTCCATGTTCCCTACATTCTTAGTCTTAGTGAGGACTTCAGAACCGGGTCCATGTTCTCTACGTTCTTAGTCTTAGTGAGGACTTCAGAACCGGGTCCATGTTCTCTACGTTCTTAGTCTTAGTGAGGACTTCAGAACCGGGTCCATGTTCTCTACGTTCTTAGTCTTAGTGAGGACTTCAGAACCGGGTCCATGTTCTCTACGTTCTTAGTCTTAGTGGAAGGACTTCAGAACCGGGTCCATGTTCTCTACGTTCTTAGTCTTAGTGAGGACTTCAGAACCGGGTCCATGTTCTCTATGTTCTTAGTCTTAGTGGAAGGACTTCAGAACCGGGTCCATGTTCTCTACGTTCTTAGTCTTAGTGGAAGGACTTCAGAACCGGGTCCATGTTCTCTACGTTCTTAGTCTTAGTGAGGACTTCAGAACCGGGTCCATGTTCTCTACGTTCTTAGTCTTAGTGAGGACTTCAGAACCGGGTCCATGTTCTCTACGTTCTTAGTCTTAGTGGAAGGACTTCAGAACCGGGTCCATGTTCTCTACGTTCTTAGTCTTAGTGAGGACTTCAGAACCGGGTCCATGTTCTCTACGTTCTTAGTCTTAGTGAGGACTTCAGAACCGGGTCCATGTTCTCTACGTTCTTAGTCTTAGTGAGGACTTCAGAACCGGGTCCATGTTCTCTACGTTCTTAGTCTTAGTGAGGACTTCAGAACCGGGTCCATGTTCTCTACGTTCTTAGTCTTAGTGAGGACTTCAGAACCGGCTCCATGTTCTCTACGTTCTTAGTCTAAGTGAGGACTTCAGAACCGGGTCCATGTTCTCTACGTTCTTAGTCTTAGTGAGGACTTCAGAACCGGGTCCATGTTCTCTACGTTCTTAGTCTTAGTGAGGACTTCAGAACCGGGTCCATGTTCTCTACGTTCTTAGTCTTAGTGAGGACTTCAGAACCGGGTCCATGTTCTCTACGTTCTTAGTCTTAGTGAGGACTTCAGAACCGGGTCCATGTTCTCTACGTTCTTAGTCTTAGTGAGGACTTCAGAACCGGGTCCATGTTCTCTACGTTCTTAGTCTTAGTGAGGACTTCAGAACCGGGTCCATGTTCTCTACGTTCTTAGTCTTAGTGGAAGGACTTCAGAACCGGGTCCATGTTCTCTACGTTCTTAGTCTTAGTGAGGACTTCAGAACCGGGTCCATGTTCTCTACGTTCTTAGTCTTAGTGAGGACTTCAGAACCGGGTCCATGTTCTCTACGTTCTTAGTCTTAGTGAGGACTTCAGAACCGGGTCCATGTTCTCTACGTTCTTAGTCTTAGTGAGGACTTCAGAACCGGGTCCATGTTCTCTACGTTCTTAGTCTAAGTGAGGACTTCAGAACCGGGTCCATGTTCTCTACGTTCTTAGTCTTAGTGAGGACTTCAGAACCGGGTCCATGTTCTCTACGTTCTTAGTCTTAGTGAGGACTTCAGAACCGGGTCCATGTTCTCTATGTTCTTAGTCTTAGTGAGGACTTCAGAACCGGGTCCATGTTCTCTACGTTCTTAGTCTTAGTGAGGACTTCAGAACCGGGTCCATGTTCTCTAGTTCTTAGTCTTAGTGAGGACTTCAGAACTGGGTCCATGTTCTCTACGTTCTTAGTCTAAGTGAGGACTTCAGAACCGGGTCCATGTTCTCTACGTTCTTAGTCTTAGTGAGGACTTCAGAACCGGGTCCATGTTCTCTACGTTCTTAGTCTTAGTGAGGACTTCAGAACCGGGTCCATGTTCTCTATGTTCTTAGTCTTAGTGAGGACTTCAGAACCGGGTCCATGTTCTCTACGTTCTTAGTCTTAGTGAGGACTTCAGAACCGGGTCCATGTTCTCTACGTTCTTAGTGAGCTGTGTGTCGTCTGCATAGTGATGGTAGCTGATGATGTTTATGATCTGAGCTAGAGGAGCATGTAGATCTAGAACAGGAGGAACCCAGGATGGAACCTTGGAGAACCCCACATGTGATTTATGTCTCTGATGTAAAGTTACCTGCTGACACTAAAAGTTATTTAAATATGATGTAAAGCAGCTGAATGTTGTAGCAGAGCCTCAGTTCTCCAGTCGCTCTGATGGTCAGATGCTGTGAAGTCCAATAATAGCAGCGCTGTGGTTCTTCCTCAGTCTGCGTTTATGTGGATGTCATTGAACACGTTCTGTAGGGCGGCCTCAGAACGCGGCGCCTAATGAGCCTGGGCTCCCTAACACGGCGTTCCTCCGGCTGATTGGAGCCAGGTGTCTCCTCCAGAGGAACCGGGCCGTCCCAGCTGCCGTCATAAAGCCAAACCCGGCCTTGGGTGAAATGAGACGCTTCGCAGGACAAATTGTTCTGCCGTTCCTCATTTGGAGAAGGAAATGGAACCCTGCAATTATTCTCTGTTGTTGCTGCAGCTAATTATAACGGCTGAAGATGGCGTGGTGCTGACTCAGCGCTGGGTCGCCCTGTTATTCCCAGCTGAAAGCAGGAGAAGTTCAGGAAGTTTAAATGTTCTGGTGGGTTCGGGTGATGTGGTTCAGGTGATCTGGTTCAGGTGATCTGGTTCAGGTGATCTGGTTCAGGTGATCTGGTTCAGGTGATCTGGTTCAGGTGATCTGGTTCAGGTGATCTGGTTCAGGTGATCTGGTTCAGGTGATCCGGTTCAGGTGATCTGGTTCAGGTGATCTGGTTCGGGTGATCTGGTTCAGGTGATCTGGTTCAGGTGATCTGGTTCAGGTGATCTGGTTCAGGTGATCTGGTTCAGGGAGGAATCGGGACGCTCCTCAGGTTTAAACCCTCTGAGGACGTATTATGGGGTGGAACGCTGAGTTATTGGGCGGTCTGGGAACGCGTGTGTGGCGTGTTTAATTTGGACGTGTTTGGTGTGGAGCGAGGACTCGGTGTTTAGAGCTCGCTTACAGGGTTTCACATTCCTGACCCCCCCCACAAGTAAATAATCCTGAGCTTTTCACCAGAAAGCTGACGGGATCTGATGCCAGCAGCCACTCGGCTTCTCTGCCTCACACACGTTTTCTGACACCGAGCTAAATTCACACATTCTGGAGCATTAATTTAGAAACAGTACTTAGCTCCAGCGGCTCGGCGGCTTACAGCCGGCTCCTCCACAGGAGACGGACTAAATGCTGTCAAACTAATTTCTATATGGGGCCACTTTGGCTTCATGAAGTCATTAAAAGGGCCGCTTGCATAGAGACGATACTTTTCATTTCATAATTTCATTCCAGTTCACACAGTAGTATAAAAAATGCACAGTAACATAAAAGTAGCACCCTTAGGCCCAGTTTATACAGTTTATCTGCAAAAAAAGTTGATATTTGGGTGAGTTACACTTACAGGAGGCACAGTTTTAGCCACTTTATTCACTATAAAAGGATATATGCCTTTTTTTTGGCTCTCGAGGGCCGGATAATTTACCTTGATGGGCCGGATTTGGCCCGCGGGCCTTGAGTTTGACACCTGTGGACTAAAACATCAACTATGCTGATATTAGGTTCTCTAATGTCAGGTTCAGTCACTCTGTCAGCATTCACCTCCAGTTCTGATCGGGTTCTGATGAAACCGTGATGGACAGCTGTTCTGTCCCAGATCTGGTTCTGGGTCTCCTCCCAGGAGGATGCAGGGACCAGGAACCAACCTGCTGCTGGAACCGTTCTACTGGAGGCAAAGAACTGACCCCGAGGAACCAGTCCACCTTTTTCTGGATCAGAACCATGTCCTCAGACTTAGAGGAGCTGATTTGATTATACCCCAAAAGATAGATGCAGCACCCCCACAAATTACCAGGAAATGCAGTCGTCGCCCATTAAAACATTTCCCATGAGCCTTCACTCTATAGGGATAAAGATCTGATCCTGACTCTCGGCTCTCTGAACGTTCCTAGAAGCAATAGAAGACACGCTCAGGGCAGAACCGATAGATAAAAGGGCTGGACGATAATTCAATAACAATTTACATCCATTAATAGAAAAAAAGGGTCAAAAGAAGTAAAATAGAATAAAAGTTTTCCTTCGTTTAACATTCTATCATGTAGGTTAATATTACATCATTACATCGTCCCAGCCAATCACAAAGCAGACCCAGTAACCAAGCTCCGCCCCCTTCAGAGAGTTCAGAGAACACGCGTTTTTTTATTTTTTAAAACTTGCAGTTTTGGTAAAATGTTGGTTGAATAAAGGGTTGAGTTCAGGGCCAGATTATCCATAAGGGCCAGTGGGCCAGTGCCCAGGGGCACCAACCATGGGGGGGTACCACATGACACATGCTTTAAAAATATATTTTTCATAAATTGTTATATTATTTACTTGAAATTGTTGAAAGATCATGCATTATTCGTTTTGTGAACACTGATGTCACAATAATAATAAATTATAAATAAATCAAGATTTTTTTGATTTCAACATTTTAAAATGAGATATTTGAATATTGCTCACTGCTCATATGCCTACATGTAGTTGTGTAAGTTAGTAAATAAATTACATTACAGAAATCCCCTTGATTATGTCTGATGTTTTTGACCGGAGGACACAGCACGGGTAAGGGGGGGGGGTGCTTTGAGGTTTAGTGCCCAGGGGCACCACATTGTTTTGATACTGGCCTGGTTGAGTTTGAATTTAGTGTTTGTGTCTGTATCTAAAAATAGGTTGCTAAGCAACAGCATAAAATGGGCTGCATTTAAAATAAATGTTTTGAACTTGTTGATAATTATCAATATCGATTGATATGATTTCTATTTTATCAATACGCTGGTTTTCTATATCGTCCAGCCCTACTAGATGCATAAATGCATCACATCTTATTTTCTGGGCCCCTGCTCTCATGCCGCCCTGGGCGACTGCCCGTATCGCCTATATTAGAAAACACCTCTGCGTCCGTTCTTCCCTTCAGCGACTTCTGGATCTCCCGCTCCTCAGGAGGATCCTGAACCAGCAGAGAAGCAGAAAAGTCCAGCAGAGATTCTAGAACAGCATCTAACAGACCCGGCCTCTTCCTACCAGAACATGTTGGAGAGTTTCAGAACCAGATGTGGGGCCATGACCCCATGGAGATGGACCCCCTGTGACCCGTTTACAGGAGGAATGGGACTAAAGCACCCCCCCCCCCCCCCCCCCCCAGAACTCTCTACCACCCCTACTTAGAAACACAGACTCACTTCTCCATTTCAAATAACAACTAAAAACTCATCTGTTTAAGAACGCCTTAATGTCTTTAATATCAATTTCCCTGTCTAGCCTTTTTATTTTTAAAATGGTTTTTATTCTGAGTTTGACTTTGTTTCTAACAGATTGTGTTATTATCCTTTTGTACCTTGAGTGTCCAGAAAGGCGCCTTTTAAATAAAATGTATTATTATTTTTATTTTTATTATTATTATTATTATTATTATTATTATTATTATTATTATTATTATTATTAAAGAGCATGTGGAGGTCTTCATTGCTTAGTGGCAGCTTCTGGGTTGATTCTGAGCTACTGGACCGGATGGATATTAAGAAATAAAATGAAGCATAAAATGTTTGCTGGAAGATAAAATCATCAGAATGTGTGACATCGTAGTATTCACAGGACTTTTTTAAACTCATAATGGTTAAAATAAAATAAAATAAATTTTATTTAGGATTTTTACAACAATTCCTGTCCAGACCTGAAATCCCCGTTAGGTTTAAAACTTCAGATTCCTGCGTGTTTTAACGAGTTTCATGGTGTTTTTTTGTTTTTTTTTTGGTGAAGACCGTCTTCTCTGCTGCCTCAGGTTGCCATGGTGAACAGCAGGGTGGAGGCGCCCGCCGTGGCGGTGATGGGCGGCGGCGGCGGGGCGGCGGCCGGCAGGTCGTGTGCGGGATGCGGAGGACGGATCGCGGACCGCTTCCTGCTCTTCTCCATGGAGCGCTACTGGCACACCCGCTGCCTGAAGTGCTCCTGCTGCCACGCCCAGCTGGGCGAGTACAGCAGCATCTGCTACAGCAAAGGAGGCATGATCCTCTGCAAGAACGACTACATCAGGTGAGCGCCGCCATGTTTGCCCTCTGTAGACCAGAGTCTGCAGGACGGTGAGGGAACGGCTCAGTTCTCCACATTTAAAACTTTAAACCTGCAGCCGTGATGCTGTTAGGTAATAACGTCTTCACACCGCGCAGGATTTCTGGATAAACGGAACTGCTTAATAAAATCAAACATCCAGGTTGAAAGGACCTTTCATAAATGCTACATAATTGAATGGAAAACTGTTTTCTTTTGTCCCACAAATTAAAGATGTGATCATTTAGGGGTCTCATGCGTTTGCCTTGACAAAAAAATGGTGAAGCGTTTCCTTCCTGGTTGTTGGTGTGGAGATTAAACAGATCTTAAAGCTTTTCTATCTGCAACAACAGCTACATGTGCTGGAGGAACAAATCTGTGTTGTCCTTGAACTGCAGACAGGGACCACAGAAAATGATCCCTAGGCCCATAAATGGCCCCCGGGTCGCGCTTTGGACACCTCAGGCCTGAGTGTCGTTCAGATTATTTTCAGCGTTTTATTAAATAGTGTCCATCTGCAGGGCAGAACGTGTCTTCACACAGATCTCTGTTTCCTCTGGGAGGTTTGACTCAGTTATCACTGAAGCTTGGACCCGTCGGTTCTGATACTCAGTTAGCCATTAGTGGTCAATAATAATAATAATAATAATAATAATAATAATAATAATAATAATAATAATAATAATAATAATAATAATAATAATAGTAATAATAATAAGGGGAAAAAAAGTCCCACCTCCAGCCTAGGAGGGGGCTGTGTCAGAGAGCTCTCCCCCAGAAGAGTGCCTGTGGCTGGGGCAGTAGGGCTGGAAAACTCCCCTCCAGTCCTGGAAGTCCAGCATGGGGTGGATACGAAATCAACTGGAGTAGCTAAAAATAAATAAATAAATAAATAAAATAATAATAATAATAATAATAATAATAATAATAATAATAATAATAATAATAATAATAATAATAATAATAATAATAATAATAATAATAATAATTAATTTAATTTAATTAATAATAATAATAAAACACTCAATCCAATGAACATCAACAAATAGCAGGAATAAAAAAAAAAAAAAAACAGGAGAAAGTATGGGATCATTATAATCAAATTAAATTTAAAAATCACAGAGTATGCCTGTCTAAAAAGATGTGTTTTTAGGTGAGTTTTAAAAGTATTTACAGACGTGGAGTGTTAGACGGGGCTAGTTGCTCATATTAGGAGCAGAGGTGATGTCACACTGTGTGTCTAACTTTTTAAAAGGTTTCTCATTAATTCCTGTGAATAAATTTATTAATTTACTGAACCAAACGGCGTCTCCCTGGTTAAAAGTTGCCGTCTGCTGCGGTTCAGGTGCAGCTTTACCTTCTTGCTCGCTGCAGATCTTCTCTTTGGACCTGATGTTGAACATCTGCAGCGAAGCTCCAACAGAACCGACAGTTTGTTCCTCCTGAGGGAGTCCAGAAGCCCAGCCTCATGTTTCATCGTCTGAAGCAAGCAGACGGAAAGCAGTTCTGAAGCAACGTTTGGCTCTGTGTTGATGTTGGAGGGTTATTTCAGGTAACTGAGAGATGTCGAAATGTCCAAACAGGCGGTTCTGAAGATCTGATCCAAGACAGAACTCTGAGACGCTGCTGGTCTGCTGCCGAGACCGCATTTTAAAACTGACCTTTAGTTTTACTGAAAGCTAAAAAGTAACAAAACCTTTTTGAAAAAACGAGGTGAATCCAACTTCAGATGAACAACATATAATTTATTTAAACATCATTAAACCAAACCGTTGTTTAATTAATGAGAACCGTTCCACCTTCATACGGAACACACTGCAAAAAGAGACCTAAAAATAAGTAACATTTAAATAAATATTTGCCCTTGATTTGAGCAGGTAAATAAGATTATTTGCCAGTGGAATGATTATTTTTACCCCTTAAATAAGATAATTAGATATACTGCACTTTAAATAAGATGATGGAGGTGAGTTGTTCCCATTTTAAGTTCAAATTAGCAATTCCATTGGTAAATAATCTTATTTAACTACTCAAATCAAGGAAAAATACTAAATAATTTCTCATTTTTAGTTATATTTTTGCAGTGCAAGTCTGTTTTCTGCTCTAATCTGGTCCATTGGACTCCAGCCAGAGAAACATAGCCCTCTATTTTCTACTGAAACTCCTCTAAAATGGTGAAGTGTGGGTTTAAATGTCTGTTAACGTGATATAAAACATAATAAAAGTATTTTAAATACAGAAACATAGAAGGTTTTGGTGGCCAGTGTACTCACCCATACACGATGGAAGTAGAAATACGGCAAGTTGATGCATAACGGAGGACGTGGAGGTCCATCATGGCTGCATCCACAGGAGCCCAGGAGGTGTGGGTCAGCAGAGGAACTGATTAACGGATCAACATCTGTGTGATCTCCTCTATGAAAGCAGATGTTTGACATTTTAATGCTCTGCAGCATCCAGGAGTGTTTAAACATGATGCCAGGGCAGAAAGACATGAGCAAGAACCTTAGAGGAGCAACTGTTGCTGCCCATCAACCTGGGAAGGGTTCAAAGCTCACCTTCAAACCATCTGAGGTCTATCATCCTGCAGAGAGGAAGATTATCCTAGGAGGAGAACATCTCAGCAGCTTCCAGCCTTCCAGGATGGACGTCCAGCAGTATTCAGCGGGAAACTCAAAGAAATGAGCAGAAACCCAGGAGCTCCACCTCAGACCCTCAGTTAGAAGGAGGAATAAATCAAAGTGTTGCAATGGCCTAGTCAAAGTCCAGAGCTTAACAGAGCCGCACAGAGACGTCTGCAAACCTGGATGAGCTGAAGGAACGTTTGGAAGAACCTTTTTAATCCGTTGTTCTCAATCTGAGCCTGGTTTTTAGGACCCGCTGAGCAGCAGGTGATGTTTTTATTTAGATGAATCAAACCTCAGACCTGATAGAGGGTGAGCTTCTTGTCTTCATGTTTATGTGTAGAACCCCGTTTTACAGCCAGAAACGTGTTTTTCATGCAGACTCTTCGGACACAGTGGAGCCTGCAGCGCCTGCGGACAGTCCATCCCTGCCAGTGAGATGGTGATGCGAGCTCAAGGCAGCGTTTATCACCTGAAGGTGGGTGTGGTTCTGGACCAGTCCACCTGATACCACCTGGATCCGCCGCCTGTCGTCTGACTGTTTGTTGTTCCTTCGTTAGTGTTTCACCTGCGCCACCTGCCGGAACCGCCTGGTCCCCGGTGACCGCTTTCATTACATCAACGGGACGATCTTCTGCGAGCATGACCGGCCTGGAGGAGGCCTGCTGAGCGGACACTCTGCTCCACTGCAGCCAAACGGCATCATGTCGGATCAGAAGGTCAGAAGAGGAAGTTTTACTTGACTGTGAGGTCCTCTGCTGGGTCAGTGGTGGAGTCATAAATCTTTATGACCATCTTAACTAAACTCACGATGAGGGAACATGTGCTGGAGATGAGGAGGTTCTGGTCCAGTGATATGAGGGCAGATTACTGGGTTTGCAGTGAGCTGATCTAGAGCAGAAGGCATCTGGAGCGGTGGTGTTCATCAGGCAGGTCCTGGAGCATCCAACGTTTAGAGAAATAAAACATTAAAACCTTCTGGGCTTCAGATCAGGATGTTAGCTCTTTGCACTCATGCTGTGCTCCGCCCAGTTAGCATCACCCAGTTAGCATCAATCAGTTAGCTCCACTCAGTTAGCATCAATCAGTTAGCATCAATCAGTTAGCATCAATCAGTTAGCTCCACTCAGTTAGCATCAATCAGGTAGCATCAATCAGTTAGCTCCACCCAGTTAGCATCACTCAGTTAGCATCACTCAGTTAGCATCAATCAGGTAGCTCCATCCAGTTGGCTCCACCCAGTTAGCTCCACCCAGTTAGCTCCGCCCAGTTAGCATCAATCAGTTAGCTCCAGCAAGTTAGCATCACCAAGTTAGCTTCACCCAATTAGCATCACCCAGTTAGCATCACTCAGTTAGCTCCACTCAGCATCAGCCAGTTAGCTTCACTCAGTTAGCATCAATCAGGTAGCTCACTCAGTTAGCATCACTCAATTAGCATCACCCAGTTAGCATCAATCGGTTAGCTCCGCCCAGTTAGCATCACTCAGTTAGCATCAATCGGTTAGCTCCGACCAGTTAGCATCAATCAGTTAGCTCCACCCAGTTAGAATCAGCCAGTTAACATCACCAAGTTAGCATCAATCAGTTAGCATTTGTCCAGATGGTTGTCAATCAAAAAAGAGAAATTTGTGGCTATTTTTGGCTCAACATTGTTAAGAACCATTTAGTTTTTAAACTGTGACGTTCTGAAAGCAACCCCATGTATTTCCGGATCCTCCACAGGCCGCTGGAGCCTTAAGGGAATTACACTTCTGATTTAGACAATAGTACAGCCATAAAATACAACCCTTTACCACTATTTAAAATGGTTGTTTAATTTATTAAGCTCAATATATCTTATTAATGAGTTAATGCAGGTCTTAAATTTAAAGCATAAGAAATTTAAAAATGGCCCAAATCCAGAAAATTGAGTGAAGCTTGCAGGAACCGTCCGGTGAGTCTCCACCAGGGCTGTGGAGGCAGAACTGTTTAACTAAAAGGCGCTGAAGAACCACGAGGTCCAGCAGATGAGGACCAGTTCTCTAATAATTTCCTTTAAATGTGAAATCCCCCCTTAAAGCGGTCCTGGTGCTCTTAGAGGGCGAGAGGTACCAGACGAAACATTTGAGTCTGACGAGGTTCTGGTTGATGCTGATCTCTGATCTCTGCTTACAGGTGTGCTGAGGAAGACGATGGGAACCCACACGTGCCTTCTCCTTCCCAGTCTTTTATCGATCTTCATCCTCCAAGCGTACGCCCTCCTCCTCCTCCTCCTCAACAGACCCAATAAACCGCTTTCTGCTGAGAAGGCCTTGAAGACTTCAACGGGACCGGTCCAGCGTGGAGCTGAAAGGTGACGAAGGCTGAATGAAGCTGCTGCAGATTCATGGATCTCACCAGATGACCTGACACGCCTGAGGAGGAAAGACCGACCCGTTGGTTCCAGGAGAACCTTTCAAGCCTTCAGCCACCCTGCTGGGTCTGGTGGACCCTGAACCGGACTCAGACGGACTGTTCTAAGCAGATCTGAGACAGACGTTGTTAGTTCTTGGTTGGATCTGTGTGTGTTTCTTTTATTGTAAATAAAGCTTTATTCCGTCATCGGTGCCGAACACATCCTCTGAGGTCCGGTTTACCAGGAGATAACGAGAACGTGGAGCTTCATGAGGTCTAGACATGAGCTAAACACAGGCTGGGGTGTGGCCTTTGACTAGGCCGTTGTAGAACCTGCAGCTTCAGCTGTCTGAGAGCTGCTGCTCAGAGAAGATCATGTTCCACCCAATGACTGGAGAACAAGCCCAAAGCATCACTCCTCCACCACCGTGCATGGCAGTAGGTCTGACGTGTCTTTCCACCCTGGCATCGTGTTTAAACACTCCTGGAGCGGTTCTCCGTGAAGACGATCCGTTAATTAATGCGTTTTATCTGCAGCTTCTGGTGTTTTTAATGTTTTTAATCATTTTCATGCAAATGTGTCAAATTTGTCCATTTTAAAACGAAATACTCCAAACGAGGTGTTTTTTTTTCTTCTTATCTTGAATGTTCAGATATTTCACATCTCTCTGCTGACCTTTAAGCACAAATCTTCCATTAACTGTTGAAGACTTTTTAAATAAATATAGAGTCCATCAGCGTCAGTGATTGGTCAGTTTTCTTTCTGCAGCACATGATGGCCGTCTGATGCGACTTTCTCTGCATGCAAAGGAGCTTTTTAGCGATCATGAAGAGTCAGACGGACCAGACTTGTGCCGTGGCAGTGGGGGGGGGGGGGGGGTGCTCAGCCGCGGTGACCCAGGCGTGGAAGCTGTGATTCCCGTGGCGGCGTGTCCACCATGTGACCAGAGTGTGACTGAGCCTTCGGCGCTTCAGGCCGGCGGCTGAGAGAGAACGCTGGTGTTTCTTGGACAAACATGGCTGATTACCCACAGGAATGGGATTTCAAAGGCCGAGCCGAGACCATTACAGAAGCAATTAAAGCGGGATGCGCTGGAGGCCTACACGGCTTTAGATGCACTCCTGTGTTGCAGCCTAATGAGGTCTAATCTGGTGAGCCCGTCTAATTAAAAAAGGAGGGGAAGTTTCTGCGGTTAGAGCTGGAAGAACAAAGATGTCGGAGTCCATGAAACGTTTGCCACCGTGAAAAACTCGTCAGATCTAAACTGCGACATCTAAAGCTGATCAGCAAACTGTCTGTATGAGGAAGCAGAGACGCTTCAGGTTCCTGATTCCTGATTCCTGCACCGCCGCCTGTCTCACGTCAGGACGGCGCCGCTGAAAGAGACTCCTCAGGTTAACGGGCCCAGAGAACAGAGCGGTTCCCTCAGGGTCGCTCCAATTAGCCTGACATTCACAGCAACAAAGACGCTTTCAGCGCTCCTAACTCATCTCCCAGAACAACAGTCCTCCCATGAAGGAGGCTGTTTTCATCCTGCAGACCTCCAATCATCCCATCGCCACTAAAATCCCTGGTTTTCTCTCGTGGTTCCCAGAACCTTTAGTTTCCTCTGGTGATGAAACGGGTTCCTGTCAGGAGAACGTCAGGAGAACCGTCGGTTTAAACGCTCCTCCTGCAAACTTATTCACACGTCTCAAACTTCTCCAGGTTTTCTCCCGTTTCAGCCACAAACTGTTTAATGCAACATAAAGTAGAAGTTAAATGTGGAAGGAAATTCAGGAAATGGGTTTTTAATATTTTATCCAAACAAAAATCTGCTTGTAAATGAAATTAGGTCCACCTGAACTGGCAGTATTCAGAGAAGCAGCCAGGAGGACCTTTGGTAGCTCTGGAGGAGCTGCAGAGATCCAGCGCTCAGCTGGGAGAATGCAGAAGTCTGAATGGAGCCCTTCTGTTGGATTATGTTGAATTATTGCATAAAAATAAAACTATTAATTGCAATAAAAATAAGCATTCACGTAATTTATATTTAGATTTTTAGCCACACACCTATAGCAGCTCCAAGAACAAACACATAGATATTTTTATCCTTTTCTAGACAAAATGGACAAAAATGGCATCAGAATATAAAAATAATTGCAAAATCAATGAAAAGCTCTGATTACAAAAATAAAGCTAATTAAGCATAATTTGTATGATTTTGCAGTCGTTTTGTTTGCAGGAGCCTGTTTGGGCTCCAGAGGGTTGATGGTGTGATTCCCCTTTAATCCAGCCTGGCCTCCTGGTTCTGCTTTACGACGTCTTCTGGCACTAAAACAAGATCAATGTAACATCCAGGAGGTTCTGACCCGGTGCTGAGGACATTTGTCCATGTCACGGAGTTTCATGATGTTTTATGAATAAAGCAAATTTAAACTGAATTTCTCCTTCCTTCATTTAGAAAGACGTAAAGATGAAATGGATAAAAATTAGATTTATTTTGTTGTTATTTGAAAAGTCCATTTTCTGTGCTGCCAAGTTGCAGCAGCTTAATAATGTGTAAAGTTTTGCTGAGCAGATCGGTGGTAGTGTGAGCCTGAATTTTAACCTTTGGAAAGTTTTATTCTGTGTATCTTTGGTTTGTTGCTAATTAGTTTTTAACTCATGGAGTTAATTAGGAAGATGCACACGAGGCTGGAAGCCCGGAGACCCCCATCGTCGCTTATCAACATATGAAGATAATTGCAATTAAAGTGATTTGCATGCTTTAATGAATTTGTCCCATGCTTTTCAGGAGCACAGACACCGAGTAAATAATTGATTTCTCCTCAGCATCATTTGATGCCGCCTTCAAGTCAACAAGCTGATAGCTGAGGTTCTTCTTCTGTCTCTAATTAAGCAGCCCAGAGGCTCACAGAGCCGCCGGTTCTGGTCCTCCTCTGCAGACCTAAACCTTTCCCAGCTCCAGAACCAGAACCGGTTCCTGGCCTGCAGGATTCTACGGGTCATGGTCACCTCTCTGTTGTCACCCCCCCCCCCACTCCCAGATACTTAAAACTCTTTATTCAACGATAATCTGCTAATTAGGTTTTACTTTGGTTGGTGGTTGGTGGTTCAGAGCCAATCTCCAGTAGCTGCATCAGAATATTTAGGAGTAACTGAGGAATAATGAGAGGAAGACTGATGAGGAACATAAAACCAAAGTCAAGGAAGAGTTAAAATGTTTGTATTTTATTTAAATAAAGAGAAAACGTTTGATCCGCAGCAGATGGAGAGAACATCTCTGCAGATTCTTATCGGAACCTTACAAAGAACAGTTTTCAGGTTAGAAGCTGGCCACGATGTACGGAGAAACATACAGCTGGTAAAATGATCTGCCTTTTGTTATTCTACTGTAACATCCATGTTGATTGTCTTTAATGTTATTAACGGATGAATATAAAGTCTTTAAAAGGAACGCTGCATGGTGGAGAACTACGACTGTAGCCTCTGTCCCACAGTAGAGCACGGTGGCGGCTGCATCATGCTGCGGGATCCTTCAGCAGAGTGAGGGCAGGACGGAGGGACCTAAACCAGGACAATCATGGGAGAAAATCTGTTAATTTATCAATTAATCAGCTTTATTTCTAGAGCACAGTTTAAAAACCACATGGGTGACCAAAGTGTTGCACATTAAAACAAGAAACGTTTAAAAAAACATGGTAAAAACACACATGCAACATGCCAGAGAATAAAAGTGAGATTTTAAAAGAGATTTAAAAACAGGAAAAGGTCTGTCTGATTCTCAGAGGTAGTTATTCCATAACTGCAGCAGCAGCAGCTCTGTCCCCTCTGAGCTTCAGTTTTAGGGACCGTCAGCACCTGATCAGCTGATCTAAGGGGGGGGGGGCAGTAAAGCTGGATCAGCTCACATAAACATTTAAAAACAAATAAAAGCTTAAAATGAATTCTGTAGGACACAGGGAGCCAGTGAAGGGACGCTAGGATGGGAGTAACATGCTGGTTCCTACGGGTCTGAGTTAACAGAGTTCTGCAGAATCTGCAGACGGGTCAGAGAGGTCCGGTTACACTGCAAAAAGGGCACTCAAAAAAGTATTTATCCTAGATTTGAGCAGCTAAATAAAACTATTTGCCAATGGAATAAGATTTTTGCACTCAAAATAAGAACAATTCATCTTCTTCATCTTATTTCAAGTGCAGGATGTCTATTTATCTTATTTTAGGGGTAAAAATACTCATTCCATGGGCAAATAGTCTTATTTAGCTGCTCGAATGAAGAAAAAATATACTAATTTCAAGAAAATTTGACTTACTTTGAGTTCCCTTTTTGCAGTGTAACGCCTCTATAGAGCGTTACAGGAGTCATGATGACCCGTGATAAAAGCAGGGACTAGTTTCTACAAGTCAGGTCTCACTGAGATTGATTTCACCTTTGTCATTTTCCTCCTCATGTATGCCTGACACATAAAATATGAACAAATACGCTGAGGTTTGCTGCTGGACCCGTTAATGAGGAGCGGTTCCGTCCAGCGGGTCCATGTGAGTTCTGCCGGCTAACGAAGGCTCTGCTGGGAGTCTGATCATAAACTGGGAGCCTGATTTAGGCTGTTTTGTTAGGTGATGAAGGGGGGGGGGGGGGGCAGTAACTCCTCCATCCAATCAGAGCACTTTGAATAATTAAACTGATCAACTTAATTAGCTCAATTAAGTTGATTTGACCAGAGAACACTGCCATATGGTGCGAGGAAACAAAAGAAGGGGGGGAACTAATTAAAAGTAAAATAATGAGGATTTTAATTAAGCGGTTCCCCAGACGTCAGCAAGCGGGGATGTGGAGTTGTAATTAAAAAGTCCTGTAGTGCTGGCAACATCCTCTCCCTCCCTGTTTTAATAACGGCCGCCGCTCCATCCGTCTAATTAAACCTGTAAATGAATTTGCAACATTAAGGGTCCCTGCTTGAGTTTTACACCTCCCAGAGCAGAACCTCCACATCTCCCCATTATTCGCCCATAAAAGACACGCCGACCCAAACGGACCCAAACGGACCCAAACGGACCCAGACCTTCTCTGGGAATGAAAACGGGTTAAAAGAAGAAATCTGAGGAACAGGACCGCTACATCCTCAACAGAACCACGGATCACGTCTGCTTCATAGGAACCACCCGGTTCTGGACCTGGGCTGGTCCTCGCACGGTTCTGAAGAAGGTCCAGCAGAGACTGGACCTCCTGCAGCAGCTCATCTTCTGTCCTCTGGGTGGTTCTGCTCATCCACAGAACAGAACCGGTCCGAACTAAACTAATCGGGTCTGCAGAGAGGATCATCAGGGATGACCGTCCTTCCAGAACCGGTTCAGGTCTGGACCACAGAGGCAGGTTCTCCACCCAGACTGGTTCTCTGATGGACCCAGAACAGTCAGAGGACCCGGATCAGTACCAGGCCTATCGGTACCGATCCAACCAGGTCCTCCTCTTTTGTTCAAAATTCATATTTAAACGGGAAAAAAATTAAATTAAACTGTTTAATGGTGTTTTTTAGGGAGTAAATATTAAATCTTTTAAACCTTTTAGTGTTTTTGGACCTGCTGTGTGGGGAACCACAGGGTTCTGTCCAGGGAACTGTTCTGTTTCTTTTATATATTTTCCCTCTTGGCCAGATAATCATGATTATCATTTCTATGCTGATGACATTCAGCTTCATTATTCTTTTTAGCCTACTGAATATTTGAAGTTGTCCTGCTTGATAAACTGTGTTAATAAAATTAAACTGTGGTTCTGTGACAAATACTCCCAGATAAACGCTGCTGAGACAGAAACACTCATCATCGCCCCTGAGGACCAAATAACAGAAGTTATGATATTTCTGGGCGTATCTCCTCTGTCAGAAACCTCGGCATCATTCTGGATTCTATCGTGTCTCCAGAGTTTCATTCTCACAGATTAATCAAAAACTGTTTCTTTCAGCTAAGAAATATCTCTAAGTTTTTAACTTTGGTGTCAAAGGCTGAATTAAAGATGATTATTATGCTGTTATTTCATCTTGTCTTGACCATTCTAACGGCCTTTTTATACGTTTGACTAAGAAAGATATCGGCCGTCTGCAGTTAACCAACACCAGAAAAACTTACCCCAGTTTTAATCTCTTTACATCGGCTACTGGAACATTTTAGTTCATTTTAACATTTTAGTCTTTACTGTTAGAGTCCTGAGAGGCCGAGCTCCAGTTTATATCACAATGTTCTCCTTCTCGTAGTTTAAGATCCTGGAACCAAAAGCTGTTAATGGTTCCAGGAACTAATTTCAGGACCAGAGGATCTGTTAAAGCTCCCAGACTGAGGAAGACGTTCATCTTTACGCTGTATGGACTCTGTTTGTTATTTAAGAAGCAGCTGAAGACTCACTTGTTCTGGTTTTAAACTGGATTTATGCTGTGATGCTGCATTTAACTTTTTATATGTCAAACAAAAGCATCTTGATTGGGACTAAAAGTGAAACGTAATTAAACCTGACGTGTAACGTCTCACCTGGGCTCCTCCTCTTGCACCTGTCCAGGTTGCGGTCCAGGCCGGTCGGACCCCATCAGGGCTGCAGGGTCTCCTCTTTGCTTTCTGTAGAGGATGTGGTTCTGGTGCCGCCTTAACTCTCCAGAATACGGGTCAGGAGCAGCTACGAGACGCTTCGTCCAGGTCGGACTGAGTCTGGCATGGTGTCTTGTTCCCATGGCGTTAATGACGGAGCTGCTCTGAGGTGGAGAACAAGGAGCTTAGCTGAAGGTCTACTCTGGTTCTACTCTGGTTCTACTGCTCCATCCACGCTCCAACCCTCACACGGTCCTGAAGGAACCAGACAACAAGCTGTGAGGAGCATCCTGACCCAGGTGGACCTCAGGATGGAGGTCCTGGACTTCCAGCGTCTTCCTGCTGGATGCAGAAGTTCCACTTATTTCCCAAACTCTCAGATCTGCTTCTAGTTTCTAGTTTCTAGAGATAAAAATATTCATCTGTGTCTTTGCTTCTTTAAATGTCCAGAACAATTCAGCTGATCTGAACAAGTTTTAGTCTGTCTCACTGATTTAGTTGCATTCATTTCTCCGGTTGTTTTAGCTTTTGTTGAGTTCTAAAAGCACGTGGTTTAACTCCTGATCCGGACTCGGAACCATGATGGAACCGGATGTTCTGAAGTTAGGAAACGTTCAGCGCCGCAGAAAGAAACGGGCAGATCCATCAGCCGACCTTCAGCTGCTGCTCGTCTCGTCTCATTATGTTCTGCATGTGTTGGGCCGGGCCGGGCCGGGCCGGGCCGGGCCGGTGCCGTCTCCTCGGCGGCGCCACGCCAGGCTGCTCGTCAGCGGCCCACCAGGAGAACGGCCTTTCATTAGCACTCCTTAATTAGGAACAGATGCAATTAGCAGCCCGGCGCTCCTCTCTCGCCGTGAGTCACAGAGAAACCTGCAGACGGGTCAAACCGGACCTCCGTCACACAGCGAGCCCGGTTCTGCCTCCACACATTCACAGGAAGGTGGTTCTGAATATTATGGGCTGGGCCTGATTGTCTAAATAGATTTTAAGGAACATGGATTTAATTTGCTGGCAGAAATTTTTTTTTATTTTCTCTCAGGTTTCTGGTGTTCTGAATGTGAGGCTCCAGAATCTGAGAACGGGTCCGGTCAGTACCAGAACTGCAGTTCTTTGACCTCTCTGTGGTCCGGGCTTTGGGTCACATGGGGCTTTATCCCATGAGGCGGTTCTTCCCTCTGTCCCGGTACAGACAGAACCAGTTTGTGTCCCGGTCCTGGGTTCCTCCTGGCCCGTTCCCTAGCAGCTGGTTCTGGGCTGCAGACGTTAATCGAGTTCTCCTGGTGCCGTCTCTACGTCTGAATGGACCGGACCTCGAGCTTCCACGTCCCTCCGGTTCTGGAGCCTCTCAGCAGGAAGGCTCTGGGTCTGCAGGATTAGATGAGAAACATTTCTAAGGCTTTGGACTCCAGAGAAACCCGCTGAGAAGAACCTTCGTCTACAAGTAGACAAAAGAGTGCAGAACCTTCAACAAATGTTCTCCATGGGTGAGGTGCTGACCCAAAAGAACATGAAGACCCGTCTCACATTTACTAAAAAACCTTTAATGATCCTCAAGACTTTAAGTAAAAGGTTCTGTGGACCGACGAGACAAAGCTGTGCTTCCTGTAACATCTGGTGTAGCGCAGACAGCCTTCAGAACCAGAACTTCAGACACGGTGGTGGCAGAGTGACGATCTGGGCCGCTTCCCTGCTTCAGGACCTGGAAGATGTACCATGGCTGACGGAGGATTTCAATTACATTTTATTCATAAAGCTCCAATTAACATCACATCATCTCAAGTCTCTTTCCAAAGTCAGACTCCATCAGATCCTCCAGGTTGGTGAGAAAGTTTCCTCTCTAAGGAAACCCAGCAGGTTGCATCAAGTCTCTCCAAGCAGCATTCACTCCTCCTGAAAGAGCGTAGAGCCACAGTGGACAGTCGTCTGCATTGTTGATGGCTTTGCAGCAATCCCTCATACTGAGCATGCATGAAGCGACAGTGGAGAGGAAAACTCCCCTTTAACAGGGAGGAGAACCTCCAGCAGAACCAGAACCAGGCTCAGTGTGAACGCTCATCTGCCTCCACCCACTGGGGCTTAGAGAAGACAGAGCAGAGACACAGAAAGCACAGAAGCTCACATTGACCCAGGAGTACTTTCTATGTTAGAGAAGACAGAGCAGAGACACAGAAAGCTCAGAAGCTCACATTGACCCAGGAGTACTTTCTATGTTAGAGAAGACAGAGCAGAGACACAGAAAGCTCAGAAGCTCACATTGATCCAGGAGTACTTTCTATGGTAGAGAAGACAGAGCAGAGACACAGAAAGCACAGAAGCTCACATTGACCCAGGAGTACTTTCTATGGTAGATGGTAATAGAGGATTATCTGCCTCCCCTGATGATGTCACAGCTAACAGAACGCCAGACCTGGTGTACCTTCTATGAAGAGAAAAATGACAGAGAACAAAAAGTTAAAAGCTGAAATAACAACAAACAATGCAGATTGGAGAGCAGTAGGAGAACTCAGCAGGGTGAGACAGAATGTGTATTCTGCTCTCGGGCTTAAAGCCTTGCATTGGTTCTGGTTCAGGTCCAGAACTTTGTGTTTGCAGGTCAAACCAACCCTGAAGTGACGGACGTTTGTGACATTGTGCTTGATTAGCTCAGAATGAGGCTTTTCCTTTGCGTTCCTCTCCTTTTACCCACATCTAGGTTTCAGTGATCCTCCTCCTGCTTCTTCTGCCGGGTTTAATGAAAGGATCTGAACCTCCACCATGAGAACAGGAGGAGTTCCTCCCAGCCTCTGTCCGACCATCAAAGCCCAACTCTGTCGTCCTTTCAGGTTTATTTTATTGCTTTTCCACAGAAGCTGAATCACGGAGTGTTTCTTTAACCTTTCCTCCGTCAGCGCTTTATTTTCCGTCTGCAGTGGACCAACATACCTGCAACCCTACACCTCTGTCCTCTCACTGCCCCCGCTGCCTCCGCCACACCAGTTCCCTGAAAAATCTCCTGATAGTCCAGATACAATATCCCTAATATCTCTAATTGCCTCATTAAACTGACACACAAGCCAGGACCAAGGCTGAGGCGAGCCGCCTAATTAGACACCTAAACATGAAGCCAAGGGCGATTTATGGAGGGGCACTTTGGGGAATGTTTTAATGAGGACACGGAGCTGAGAATAGCCTGAGAGTCATTTGTTGACGCAGATGCTGCACCTGGTGGCCAACAGCTCCCCGTAACCGTGCAGAAAGTCCTGATCCTCGTCTACCTCCAAGCACACAGGAGGTCCACAGCTTTTCTGAAGGCCTCGCAGACATTTTGTCTTTGGCTGCTTGTCCTCTCTTTTTAGGGAAAGTAGTGTCTTTAAACGAGCCGATGGAGGGAAGAAGTCCTGCAGCATCTTCAGGACGTGGAGGAGAAACTCCAGCAAAGGCCTCAGAGACGTTTCATCCTGCAGTCTTGATCAGCTGGAGCTAAAATCCTGTTTCCTGCCGGCTCAGTGGTCTACGTCGGGACTTTTTAAGCTCACTCTAATAATTTACTAGAATCGACTGAAGCCAGATGTTTACATCCATCAATGAGAAGATCATCTAAAATAAAATATGTTTAAAATGTTCCAGTTAATAATCAGATTATTAAAGTTATTTCTTTTTGATAAATGTCAGAATAATGTGAGATTTAAAACCTTTCCTGATATTTAGTGGTTGTTGTAGATTAACATTTTAAACTCTACATTTTGGGTTTCCTTCTCTGTCAACGGCGTCCTGGGATGTTTGTCCTGACAGAACCAGCTTAACTGGGTCAGGTTTACAGCTCGTTTGGGACGGCGGCTCCTAAACCGGGACTTTGTCGTCCTAACCCGGTCTGTAAGCCGGCTGGAGGTCTGCTGAGGGACGGCGTCCATGTAGAAGATCCTACTTCCTGCTTTGAGATTTTGCTTTCTATATTTCCACAACATGCTCTTTCCTTGTATTGTCATGTTTTTGTGATTTGCACCAGTCCCTCTTGCAGGCAAACACCCCACAGCATGATGCTGCCACCACCGTGCTTCACGGTTAGGAGAATGTTCTCTGGGCTGGTAGCTTCCCCCTTTTACATCAAAATGTAAAGATGCCAACTTCAATGGTGGCTTCATCAGACCTTTAACATTTCATTATTACTTCATAAAGTTATTATTATAAAGAATGAACAGCAACAAGATACAAGTTAGACAAAATAAGCAATGAAATCAGCGCTGGGTTCAAGAGACAATAGGTTTAAAGTAATTTAAGTTCCTGCAGACCTCCCAGAGACCAGAGTCGTGAAGCTGCAGCTGAAGGAGGTCTCTCTGGTCCTGACTGAGTCCTGGAAACAACCAAGAGCTTCTGGTCTGGAGATCTTAGCGCATCTCTGCTGGGGATGTAAAAGCTGAAGGAATTAAAGGTGTGATAGACCCCTGAGACCTTTAAAAACTAAAAATGTAATCTGGAGAAACAGCTTTAAAGGAAATGGGAACCTCAGGACTCATCTCCACGACCAAAGGGCTTTTTACGGACTGTAATCGGGTTTCTTATGCTGCTTTTGGGCCGATGGCTTCTTCCTCTCTGAGCGGCCTTTCAGGCTGTGGGGGACCAGGACTCTGGACCAGCTCCAGCAGCATCTTCACAAGGTCTTCAGCTTTTCTTCTGGAACCCGTCTCCTTCCTGAACCGCGTGACGGCTGGACGTCTCTGTGTTGTTTATCTTTGGTCATGAACCTGGAAGCTTCTGGAAACTGGACCTGAGGAGGAACCAGACAAGCAGAAACTTTGAGCTGTTCCTTGAAACTCATGGACAGAACTCAGCACATGTAGCATAAGACATGTTTGTTATTAAGAATATTATTCATAAAACCAGTTCCTGCAGGAACCCAGGTCTGCTTTAAAGGAGGAAGCAGAAGAAAATTAGGAACAGATCCGTGTTCATCCAGAAATCCTGATTAATGTCCAGCGCTACAGAACTTTTGGGGGATTTTGAGGACTTGACCCCAAACCGGACACCAGAGGGTTTTTTGTTTTTTTTTGCAGCGTTGTGACCAGAGCCGGTCCCTGTGAGACCCGGTGGACCAGACCAGCTCCGTGTTTCTAATCTGGCCAGAACCAGAATCAGCAGGAAGGCGTTTCCGTCCGCAGACACAGGCTTTCTCTGTATCTTTGGCCGTTTGAGGAGAGGAAGCGTAGTTTTATGCAACCACCTGTCACGTCACCATGGATCTTCCTGCCCAGAACAAGCGTTTCATTGAACCCTGACAGGCCTGACGGCGGCGCCTGTGACTAAAGAGGAGATAATAAGGCGGCCCGTCTCTCTGAGGAGGTCATTATTTCCACTTCTCCGTCTTTATCTGCTGCAGCGTCTGCAGCCTCTCAGACGGAGTGCGGGTCAGGAGACTTCAGAGAGGCGTTCAGAGCGCTGGCAGCTGAGCCCCGGCCACAAAGAGCCCATTCACAGGAGGAAAAACAGGAAACACCCATGCATCATGCTTCCTGGAACATGTTTTCATCCCACTCCTTAAAAACATTCCCTCCAGATTTACTCAACCTTGTTTCACTTAAACACACTCGGCCCTGATGTCGATTCCTGCAGATAAACGTTGAATAAACTCTGAAATCCTGCGAATGTTTAGAGAGGAAAACCGAAGCTTGACATTCACCTTGAATTCTCTGCGTTAACCTTAAAATATATGAGCTAGTTATCTCCTAATTCACGAATAAAGTCATTAAAAAAGTGAGGAAACCTGCAGGATCCGTGGAGGCACGTTTCATATTACAGCAGGATAAAGCTGCCATCTGTTGAGTAAATAAACCTCTGCGCTGGGTGTGAGGTAATGCAATTTAATTTGATGTAATGTGATAGTCATCTGTAAGAAATTGCTTGTGAGCATCAGCAGCCAGCGAGGCGTTATGAGGGAAAGCAGCTGGGCGAGCAGATGAGTCTGCAGCTCAGGAAGGAAGAAGGCTGCCTTTCTGCAACGTTTCAAGTCTCTTTAAGGTTCATCCATCAGCGGGGCGGCAAATAATTAAAGCTGTAAAATACTCCAGCGTTAGGGATCCTTCTGTCTGCTGCAGCCAGCTACCAGGGAGCCGCTGCTTCCACCACCAAATTACGTCCGCATGGAGGCAGAGATTCAGGACAACAGGCCATAAATAATCTCATTACAATCAGCAGAGATTTTACTCACAGAACAGCTGAAGGTTTTAATACCGCAGCGCAGAATCACCTGTTTAAAGCTAAAGAAACTAGTCTAAGCAAATTAATGTTTTCTTTGTTGTTTCTGGACTAAAGGCAGAAAACAACCAAAACTTTGCAGAAACGAAGGAAAAGAACCATTAGCAGAACAAACTGATGGTTTCCTAGGAGATCAGCAATTTCTGTTCTAGTCCTCGTTCTGCTGACTTCTAGAGTAAAAAACTTTATAAAACCTGACAGATGCATCACAGAGAGGCAAGCAAGGACTCAGTTTGCTGTTGGTGAACAATAACAAGGAGAAGCTAACGTGACGTCACAGGGAGCAAAGGTCACGGAGCGGCGGTGCAACGGGAGGAACCGGTACAGAACGATGAAAATCAGTGAGCTGCGTCTGTATACTGAGGTACGGGTGGAGAATGACACGCGATTCAGCAACAGCTGCACAGAAAAGCCGACAGGGAGACCAAAGGAAGATGAATAATAAAGGAACGATCATACAGATAATACCAGTGTTGTACAGTAACAAAGTAAAAAATACTTAATTACTGTACTTAAGTATATTTTGGAGTACTTATATACTTTTCTCGATTATAATTGTTTTTGATAACTTTTACTTCACTATATTTCTGAACTTAATTGCATACTTTTACACCGATACATTTTCAATGTTTGGTTTAGTTACTTGTTACAAAAAGAGAGAGAGAGACTCACGCACGCAAATGTTCTATTAGCAGGTTTACCACTTCCTGTAGGTTAAGTAGACCTGGTTTATCACTCAACCATGTTCTTAGTATACACCCCCGGTCTAAATTTCTCCTGCACTTGGTTGTGTACAATTTTAAAGTGTATAGCACTGACCTTACTTGAAGAAGGAAAACTGAAAGCTTACAAAAAAGTTGTATTTTCTGTCTAAACTTGGCTGTTTATATTATTTTAAGTGAATTTGACTTTCAAAGTTTACCAAAATCTAAAAAATGTAATTCAAACTGCATGTGCTTTGTTTTACTTTTTACCTATACTTTTTATTACATTACTTGAGTACATCTATTTTTATAGTAATTTTCATACTTAAGTACAAGATATTTCAGATACTTTAAGACTTTTACTTGAGTAACATTTCAGTCAGTGACTTGGACTTTTATCAAAGTCATATTTTATAGAGGTACCTATACTTTTACTTGACTCCGAGATTTCAGTACTTTATGCAACACTGGATAATACAGAGAAACAATCTAATACGGCAAGACCTTTGAGACAATAATAAAGAGCTCAGAAGTGATCAAAACACATGGAAACCCAGCATTTCAGGACTAAAGCTGAAGGTTGGGGCAAACCGGGTCATCAGCAGAACAATGAACCCAAACCCAGCAGCAGCTGAAAAAGAACAACATCAAGGTGTTAAAACGGCCTAGTCAAAGTCCAGACCTCATCCTGATAAAAATCAACAGCATTTTAATTATTCTCAGAATAAAATGTTTCCATCATCTCACAGCAGCTTTAAGGAACAGGAGGAACCAATCAAGCACCTTTCCTCTCAGACTGACTGAACCTTGAAGGTCCACCTTAAATTCACCCACAGGTCTGCAGATCAGGACTTCCTCAGATGACTCTGTCCTCCGAGGCCCGGCCGGCTCTCAGGGATTAGACCTCATTAGTGCGTCTTTACTGCGTCGTTCCTCTTTGTCGCCGTCTCAGACGCTCCCTGTCAGCTCTCCTCTCTCCGGCCCTGAGAGGACCTCCACCACTGAAAGACCAATCTGACTCCAGGCTGGAGCATCTCGCTAATGTCAGCACGGCTGCTTCTCTCTGAAAGGAGAGGGAAATGTCAGCGCAGATGTTTATCAGCGGCCTCTCTGTGGCCAGCTGTTCCTGCCACCCTTTCATTGCATGTGTCTCCGGACCTTTTAGCCTGGAACTGATGGCTCTGTTTAACATTCAGTGTGCGCCTGTTTCCCCATCAGGGACAAAAGCAGAGGTCACCAAAACAAACGCTCCTCTTTCACGGCACACGTCTGCTTTCTGCAAAGGTGAAAGTCTTATCTTTGCTCTGCGTGCGTCGTGGGAGGAGCTCCAGCCGCTGGAGGCGCATTTCATCAGAGGAGGCCTTAAATGTGGGGAACAGGTGAATGTGGTTAAAGGTGACGGATCAGAGCGTGTCGGCTCTTCTCTGAAGGCGCTTCAGGCTGCTGGGGTTGAGCTAACGGGCCAGACGCAGCCAGACTGCGCCTGAAACGGCCCAGGTTCTGTTTCTAGAGACCCGGTATGCTGCAAAACCGGAACTAAAAATACGCCGGAAATGAGTGTGTTTGTTCTAAATAAGATGCTCTGCCAATAGAATGAGTATTTGACCCCTAAAATAGAAAAACTGCACTTGAAATAAGACGATGGAGATGAGTTGTTCCTGTTTTAAGTACAAAAATGTCATTCCATTGGCAAATCATCTTGTTTATCTACTCAAATCAAAGACAAATAAACTTATTTCAAGAAAATTTTACTTATTTTTAGTTCTGTTTTTGCAGTGTAAAGACAACAACCCGCTGACAGGAAGACGAAATAAAAGCAGACGGACCTCCAGTCATTGGAGAAAAGCTCAGTTTCTCTCTCGCTGCTAAAATGTGACTAAAATAAGTAAAGTTTTCTTCAAATGAGAGTACTTGTCCTTGATTTTAGCAGCAAGTTTAAATGATCTGCCAATGGAATAAGATTTTTGCACTTAAAATACGAACAACTCATCTCCATCATCTTATTTCAAGTGCAGTTTATCTAATTATCTTATTTTAGGCATTAAAATACTCATTCCATTGGCTGATAATCTTATTCAGCTGCTCGAATCAAGGACAAATACACTAATTTCAAGAATTGTTTTACTGATTTTTAATTCCGTTTTTGTATCGGTGGATAAACATTAGACTGGACCTTTAAACACACAGACTGGTCCAGGTTCTGTCACCAGGCCCGGTTCTGTTGCTGGTGTTCTACTGGTGCAGCTTTAAGGGTTCTTTTCAGACCATCTGAGAGGAGAGCAGAGAATTACTAACTGATGGATTCATATTTAACATTATTAAAGACTTTACAGATAAAAAAAAGTATTTACCCTTTATAAATGTCTTTTATTTTTACTTTTCTATTTCAACTTAAAGGAGCATAGCAGAGGTTCCAGGGTTTTTGCAGATGTCTGCCCCCTGTGGTGACAAGTTGAAATGACACCAGGTTTCAACCTGGTTATTCAACCTGAATCTCTCTCATGTTCTAATAATGCTAATTTAATTTATTTAGAAGAGAAGCTTGAAGCATAACTAAGCCTAAACCTGCTCCCTCCTCTTTTAACTATGAATTAACTGAGATTAACCTCATGTTTCAGCTCAGTTTCCTTTTCCACAGCGTGTCTGAATGTGGACTCAGAACCAGGAACCACACCTCTGTCAGCACATCCATCCATCCATCCATCCATCCATTCATCCATCCCTCCAGCCATTCATCCATTTATTTATCCATCCTTCCATCCATCCATTTATTTATCCATCCTTCCATCATCCATCCATTTATTTATCCATCCATCCATCCCTCCAGCCATCCATCCATCCATTCATCCATCCATCCATTTATTTATCCATCCTTCCTTCCATCCATCCGTCCATCCGTCCATCCATCCATCCATACATCCGTCCATCCGTCCATCCATCCATCCATCCATCCATCCATCCATCCTCCAGCCATTCATCCATCCATTCATCCATCCATCCATCCCCCAGCCATTCATCCATCCATTCATCCATCCATCCATTTATTTATCCATCCTTCCATCCATCCATCCATCCATCCATTTATTTATCCATCCATCCATCCATCCATCATCCATCATCCATCCATCCTCCATCCATCCATTTATTTATCCATCCATCCATCCATCCCTCCAGCCATCCATCCATCCTCCATCCATCCATCCATCCATCCATCCATCCATCATCCATCCCTCCAGCAATCCATCCATCCATCCCTCCAGCAATCCATCCTCCAGCCATTCATCCATCCATCCATCCATCCATCCATCCATCCTCCATCCATCCATTTATTTATCCATACATCCATCCATCCATCCATCATCCATCCCTCCAGCAATCCATCCATCCATCCCTCCAGCCATCCATCCTCCAGCCATTCATCCATCCATCCATCCATTTATTTATCCATCCATCCATCCATCCATTTATTTATCCATTCATCCATCCATCCATCCATCCATTTATTTATCCATCCATCATCCATCCATCATCCATCCATCCATCCATCCATCTTCCATCCATCCATTTATTTATCCATCCATCCATCCATCCATTTATTTATCCATCCATCCATCCATCCATCCATCCATCCTCCATCCATCCATTTATTTATCCATCCATCCATCCATCCATCCATCCATTTATTTATCCATCCATCCATCCATCCATCCATCCATCCATCCATCCATCCATCCATCCATCCGTCCATCTCCCTGTGGCTCTACGGTTCCCCAGGAGTGAATGCTGCTTGTCGGGACTTTGATGCAATCAACTGGTTTCCTTATATAGGACATTTTTGACAAATCTGTATAATCTGATTGAATTTTACTTTGTAAAGTGCCTCAAGATGACATGTTTCATGAATTGGAGCTATATAAATAAGATTTAATTGAATTGAATCCCTCCTTCCATCCATCCATCTCTCCCTCCTCCTTACAGAACAGCAAACATCACCTTCAGCACCACTATCAGAATCCGTTGGGCTGAACAGAAGCAGGAGTCGCTGCTCCTCCAGGGTCATCACCAGGCTCCCCACGTGCTCCTGGTCCTTCTCCCTCCTCCAGCCTCCAGCATGAAAACGCAGATTCAAACGGGTCATTAAACTCTCAGCGTCAGAAGACACTTTCGCGGTTAAAATACCAATTCCTCGGAGCGACGCAGCACACACAGCGCTCCCCGGGACTCTGACAGCTCCTGAGTGTGAGCCTTTGATTGATGGCTCTTCTTCTAAATGTTGTTTTCATCCAAATCAGTGGGTGTTTAAGTGCCTTGTGCATGTTAATACCAAACATAACATTAGTGGTCCCACTGCTGCTGCCTCCCCTTCGGCTCACTTCATCTCTCATCTTTCTCAGGCGCCGCGGGACTTCAGGGGTAAAGATGGAGGAAGGCATGAGGAGGTGCCTCCATTACAGCCTTTTATTTTCATGCATACTGCCATGAACCCGTCATCATTTCTGCAGAAACTCTCACCGACTCTGAATCCGCCTGGAAAGTTTCTGGAATCAAGTCAGTGAAGGTTTGAAACTCCCAGAGAAATTTAACCTGCAAAGAGATAAAGGAGGACTTTATGCAGCAACAATATTGCTTTTAATACATAATAAAATGTACGTATATAAAGTATTTTATTCTCTTCTGTGATCAGAAGTCATTCGTTTGCTTTTTATTAAAGAATCAAAGCCTTTATTGTCATTATGTGACACCACAATAACATTTTTGGCGAGGCAGACTCCGGCTCAGATTACACATAAATACACACGTAGGCACAAAACATGATCTTCATCTTTTTATTTTAGTTTATTTTTAATTGATTGCACCGACCGACATCACTGAGCGTACATATAGTCTTCAGCAGCTAACAGACACATTTTAAAGTAAAAAAATGAGACGGCAGTTTACAACACTGTGCAATAATTTAGTTACAGAATTGTTCAGTTTGCCTGAGAGACTGAGTGCTAATATATGTCTGCAAGTAAGAGGTGGAACAAATGATTTAATTCCCCCCTCTTCCTGTCAGCTCACTGTCAATAAAACGCTTGCCATTAGAGCCGCAAAAAAAAAAAAAGAAAAAAAAAAAGAAACCTGCGCTACCAGAAGTGTGTCTGCAACATGGAGCAGATTATGGACTGGGCTGATAGTTCCCAGCAGGGGGCGATAGCCTTCACAGCTTTGGGAAAGAAGCTGTTTTTAAGTTTGTTAGTTTTTGATTTTGTTCCTGAATCGTTTCCTTGGTGGAAGTGGGTCAGACAGAGCATTGCCCGGGTGGGTGGATCTGTAGCAATACGTCTGACCCTTCTCTGGACTCATGCTGCATAAACCGTGTCCAGATCCTGCAGACGGCATCCCACAATCCCCTGCTCTGTCCTCATCCGTGCTAAATCTTTCCTCTCCAGCACCATGGAGCCCCTGTACCACCCTGTCACGCTGAGACACAAGATGCTTTCTATTGTAGCTCTGTAGAAGTTTCTTTAGCAGCTTAGTGGGAATCCAGACCTTTTCAGGTTCCTGAGGAAGAGGAACTGTTGTTGGTTCTTCTTCACCAGGTGGGAGGTGTTCACAGTCCAGGAGGTCAGAGGAGATGTGGATGTCCAGGAACCCGATGCTGGCCACGCCTCCACCACCTCCACCTGTATGCAGAGAGGAGGTGTTCAGTCCTCCTGGACCTCCTGTAGTCCATCATTACCTCCTTGGTCTGACTGGTGTTCAGGATCAGGTTGTTCCTGCAGCTCCACTGGGTCAGATTGCTGACCTCCTCCCTGCAGTGAGACGTTCTAACCAGACGGCGTCCTCTGAGGAGACGTTCTCCCAGTAGGTGAACTGCAGGCTGTCCAGACCACCTTCAAGATGAATTATCGCCGTATATCTGTGTGTTCACAATCACATGAGAATCCATCTTGTACGCTCCGGCTTCAACCGTTTGTCTCCAAACTAAAAAAAAAACAGTTTGGCTGGAGTGTTATGGTTTTACAGCCGGACGTGTAGTTGCTCTGAAAGAAGAGCAGGAAGCGCCGTGACCAGAGCAACCTGTTGTGGTTTCACATGCCTGCTGCTTACATTTACAGTTGACACCATGATTGGCTAAAAACCAACCTTTGGTAGGCAGGCACTAGGTGTTGCTTCGCCCAATCAGCTCGGAGAGTTCTGCTGAAGGTCTCTCCTTCCCCTGAACGGATTCGATGGAGCAGAACCAGGTTGATAACTACAGAACTAGAGAGCTGATTAATCTGATTGGTTACAGGCCAGCAGGGATGGAGTCCTTCATGCGTTTCAGGATAACGTTTATCTCCAAGCAGCTTTTTGTCAGTAGATTACTAGAAGCTGTAGAATCCCGGCTCAGGTCCTGGTTCTGTTAGCTGATGGACTTTTTCTGGTTTTAAACACTTTAATAATCGCTCCTCTTCACCTGGATTAAACTCAATCAGACGGTATAAAATAATGACTCCTCATTAGTCTCTGACTGTTTCAGCTTTCTTTTATTAAAGAACCATTTCATCATCCACACACGTGGCGTTTAGACGTCAGTGACGCGCTCTTAAATAATGATCATTCCAAAAATAATAAGTTCAGGCAGAAGAAACATCTACTGTAGTGTTTCCATACCTGGTTTTCACACAACATAAACCCATGCTTTGTTAATTCATGCAGATTTATGTTAGAGTGACAGTATAGTGAGAATTTATCCACCTGTCGACCTCCAGAGGCTCAGCAGGATGGAGACATCAGAGCAAAGAGGCTGCTGGGAAAACAGGAAGTCTCACTTTAACATGAATTTTTAAAAAGCAGCTGCTTATTGTTCAGGGATGTAAGTCCATGTGGGCAGAGGAGCTGAACCTGAGTAAAAGTATTATTAGTTCAGTAAAAAGTAAAACTGTTCTTAGACCAGAACTGCCTGGTTCTTCCTCCTCTGAGGCTAAAACCTCGGGGGAACCGGGCCTTCTTGGTTCTGGAACCGTTTTCCTCCTGCAGCTTCGCTTTGTCGCCTTTGTGGACGTTTTTATAAATCAGCTCTTCCACCAGGCTTTATGTCACTAATTAAATCTTCACTGAAAAGTGATTTATGTTGTTGAGCGCTGTGTGAATAACCCCCCCCCCCCCCACACACACACCTGTCTGGTCAGGGTCCGGTTCTGGCACGGCCCCTGTAGCCGTCACTGACACAGAAAGTGACGACGCACTGACAGACATCGGTGTGAGATTTTGTTCTGTTTAGTGATTTTTCCCTGTTTCCTGGAGCCAAACCTCCTCACAGCTCATCTGCGTTTCCTCGCTGCAGCGCAGAGAAGTGCTGAAGCGCTGAGGATAAAGCTGCAGGAGCTGCCACGGCCTCCCGCTGCCTCTCTGAGTCGCCACAGAAGAGCTGCATGCGTAATGTGTCGGGGAGGCAGGAGGCTGCAGAGCTTCTAATGGCGTGATGAGAGCCCCTGACTGCGTTCAGAGCAGAACAACCCAAGCTCATCCCATCCCTACTGGGCAGCTAATGCAATTACAGCGTCATATCTGCAGGGGGCTCCCTCTGCCTCCATGCCCACTGTGGCCCTGTGCGTGTGTGTGTGTGTAGGTGGAGGTAGAAGCAGCCACTCGTAGGTCTCATGCTGCAGATTTACGGCTAATCAATCATGGGGCCGCCTTAATGACACCCTGCTGCTTCCCTAATGTCTTCTGGCAGAGGCAGCCTGCAGCTGGCGCAGAGCTCACGCAGGCACGCATATGGCCGCCTCCAGTGAGTGACAGGACCCCTTTCGTGTGTGCTGCCCTGCACGCCGGATGCCGTCAGCCAAAAAACCGCCGCCGCTGGCTGGAGATGAGGAGGTGCTGGAGAGGAGAGGAGGAGGAAGGAGGCGCGTTCTCAGGCCTCGCCCGGGTGGTTCTGCCCTCCAGCTCTACAAATGTAAAACACCGACAACAGCAAATGATAGAAAGTTTGTTTGCAAACACAAAGAGTTTCAGGCCAGCAGGCTCCTGCAGAATTATTAACAGCTTTGACCTTTTTCCTTCTGACACGTTCCACAGGAACAACACAGTGCAGAACAAGAAAGAGAAACATCTTTATAAATATCTCTGGCAAGGTTTTGTTTTCAGACTCCTAAATTAAACCCTAGCTGGTGGACTGTCCACTGACGTGACGCGATAAGGGGACGACCAACCAGGACATGAACGTCTGCCTAATAATAGTAATAATAATAATAATAATAATCTTTGTCATTGCAACATACATTACAATGTCATTTGTTCTGCGTTTAACCCACTGTGCCGCGCCCGTGGAAAAGACTGACAGGCTGGACCAGGAGAACATCAACCAGAGAAGCAGCCAGGAGGACCATGGTAGCTCTGGAGGAGCTGCAGGGATCCACAGCTCAGGAGGGACAACTACTACCACTGAGCGTCTTTCATGGAAGGACAAGAAAAAAGTCCAGGTGAGCAGCCTCCCATTACCCAGGTGGTCAATCAGCACCAACGTTTCAAACCTGCCTCATAGTCCAACTTCAATTTTCAATTCAGTTTTATTTATAAACACATCATCTCATCAAGGCTCTTTCCAAAGTCAACTTCCATCAGATCCTCCAGGTTGGTGAGAAAGTTTCCTCTCTAAGGAAACCCAGCAGGTTGCATCAAGTCTCTCCAAGCAGCATTCACTCCTCCTGAAAGAGCGTAGAGCCACAGTGGACAGTCGTCTGCATTGTTGATGGCTTTGCAGCAATCCCTCATACTGAGCATGCATGAAGCGACAGTGGAGAGGAAAACTCCCCTTTAACAGGGAGGAGAACCTCCAGCAGAACCAGAACCAGGCTCAGTGTGAACGCTCATCTGCCTCCACCCACTGGGGCTTAGAGAAGACAGAGCAGAGACACAGAAAGCTCAGAAGCTCACATTGACCCAGGAGTACTTTCTATGTTAGAGAAGACAGAGCAGAGACACAGAAAGCACAGAAGCTCACATTGACCCAGGAGTACTTTCTATGGTAGAGAAGACAGAGCAGAGACACAGAAAGCTCAGAAGCTCACATTGACCCAGGAGTACTTTCTATGTTAGAGAAGACAGAGCAGAGACACAGAAAGCTCAGAAGCTCACATTGACCCAGGAGTACTTTCTATGTTAGAGAAGACAGAGCAGCTCGTCGGTATAAACCCTCGTTGGTTCTGCTCCTCCATGCCGGATCATCTGCCGCTCTTACTCGGCTGTTTCCGGTCTGTACCTGGACTCTAGATTCTGTTTGTTAAAATCAGCTTTCATCTCCTGCAGGCCTCGTCTCTGCATGTCGGTCCCAACAACACTGGAACAAGACAGCTGCAGGTCTGGTTCTCCTCCCTGTTAAAGGGGAGTTTTCCTCTCCACTGTCGCTTCATGCATGCTCAGTATGAGGGATTGCTGCAAAGCCATCAACAATGCAGACGACTGTCCACTGTGGCTCTACGCTCTTTCAGGAGGAGTGAATGCTGCTTGGAGAGACTTGATGCAACCTGCTGGGTTTCCTTAGAGAGGAAACTTTCTCACCAACCTGGAGGATCTGACCCAATCTGTATAATATGATTGATTTTGACATTGTAAAGAGCCTCGAGATGACATGTTTCATGAATTGGTGCTATATAAATAAAATTTAATTGAATTGAATGACTGAGACAAAACCTCAACAAGAAAATGTTCCTAAAAAGAGGAGAAATGGGAGCAGAAAGGTTGTTTCAGAGACCAAATGGAATTATTAAACAATGAAAGACATTCCTCTGAAATGGACACAAGGACTGAACTAACAGCCAAGAACCAAAGAAATATTCCAAAAAAACTTCAGAAACGCTGGAGAACAAATATTTTCAAGAACTGGAAGAACAGTAGAAAAAATGTTCACATAAGAGTCAAAGAGGCGATGAACAAAGGGTTACAGTGTTTCTAAGTTGCTTATCTAGCCGCTCTGGTTCTGTCCCATATTCAATAAAACTCCACCAAACACCTCTGGACTCCCTCTAAAGACGCTTCATGTTGTCTGCATGTAGGAACGCATCCATCTGCTCAGATTAAATCATCTCTGCCAAGGACAAACTGCTCAGAGTTCAGTCCGCAGTGACCTTTCTACTGCTGATAACTGCCGTCTGGACCAAACAAACCCAGAACTCTCCATCCTCTGATCGCCGGCCCGGTTTTCTGCTGCCGGTCCATTTGCATGCAGGTGGCTGCGGCACTCAGAGGCCCATCTGTCCGTTGGATTGCTTTCTAATTTCTGCTGCTTGTTGTTGTCATCCCTGTCGGCACACACTCTGCCTCCTCTCCGGCGCCGGTGACAGCGGAGCGGTTCTGGAACTAAAACAGCAATCCATCATGTGAGAGGAGCTGCGGCGTGACACGAGGCGAGGGGAGGGAGGAGAGCCTGAGGTGCTGCGGCGTTATTCACTTCACCTGGAAATGGATCCCATCTGCATGCTGGAACCAGGACCACCCGCCAGTTTGGGTCAGACAAGTCCAGCTTCTGTTTAACCAGCAGTCTGGAGAACAACTTTGGATTCACTGGAGATTTTTCTCCCCTCACCCATAAAAAGGGTCAGAAATATACATACAGGCTCATATAAAAACACGATACCTGCTTAGCGAGTCTCACCTGGAGTTAACATTTTAAACGTGAAGCGCTTCATTTTGGGATATTTCATGTCAGCCCACTTAAATCTTTCAGGATCCAGTTTGGGGTCACTGTCCACTGAGTTATATTATCCACTGGAGTGCTAATCACCGTCTGTTTGAACGAGTCACTATGAAGCCACCAGCCGCCATATTGGTACTCCCTATTTCCCCCAGTAACTAGGGAATATGTGCGCTACAGCATGGAATAACGAGGATTTTCTCATGTTCAGGGAGGCCTTAAAACTTTTAAAATGTCAAATGCCTTATAGTTTTATGTTATGTTCTAAAACTATCAAGTACTGAGAAAGTCATGTGCTGAAATATTTTGCATGTTATTCATTTAAATATATATGTTTAACATTTATAAATATATAAATAATATACAAAAACATATTTACATATGTGTATACATATATATACATATACACATACTTATATACACATATATATATATTTAATATGAACATGTAAAATATTTCAGCACCTAATTTCCTAGTAGTTGATAGTGTTAGTACATCCACTGACTGTAGAATTACCTGTGAAACGTTTTCACTCAGCCAGAAAACTGCTTGTTGTTGCAACCAAATCCTGTGGGATTCTGTGAGAGTAGGGAGGAGCAAGATGGCGGCCAGTGACTTCAGTTTTTCGGCAAAATCAGCACTCCAGTGTATTATATAGCTCAGTGGGGTCACCGTCCACTCGGCCCGGTTTCACTTATCGGACCGATTTGTAAAAAGACAACCGGCACCGGCTGATATCGATGTTAATGACGATATTTTGCACCTTTGGATTATTTCTTCGTGTGAACAATAATCAACACCTGAAAACTAAACAGTAAATGGAGTTGCCATAATGCCATAGACTAGGAACTTTAAAGAACCCCCTATAACATCCAATTATTATTATACAGGGTTCCTTAAAGTTCTCGGTCCTTCTGAGTCACAGTTTACTGCTACTATTAAAAGCAGTTTTTATAAGTTCAAACAGTTTTAAGGTTTGTATCTAATCTGTCTGTCTCTAAACCAGACCTGCTAACCTGGTTAAATGGCTGCAGGACATCAGGGAGGATTCAGGTCCAGTTCATGGCCTGTTATACACTGCAAAAATGAACTAAACATAAGTAAAATGTTCTTAAAATTAGTGTATTTGTCCTTGATTTGAGCAGGTAAATAAGATGATTTGCCAATGGAATTAGATTTTTGCACTTAAAATAGGAACAATTCATCTCCATCATCTTATTTCAAGTGCAGGATATCTAATTATCTTATTTTAGGGGTCTAAATACTCATTCCATTGGCAGATAATCTTATTTACCTGCTCAAATCAAGGACAAATACACTAATTTTAAGAACATTTTACTTATTTTTAGATCCATTTTTGCAGTGTAACAGGTTCTGGGGAAGGGAACCTCTGGCATGTTGTGATCGGACCATCATCTCTAGATGATGCCCCCCCAGTGAAGACCAGGAGCCTCTGCTGTCACCCTCAGCATAAAACCAGAAGCGTCGCTGCCTGTTATCGCCTGCTGACGCCGACTGATCAGACTTAGTTTATGTTGTACAACGCATGCGCTGTTTTATGAGTGGACAAGCCTCTAATTGATTTCCCATCGGGGACAATAAAGTCTCCATTGAAGCATATCTGTTTATAATTGAGTCGGTGTGAGGAGCAGAGACCATAAACTCCAACCTGCAGCCGTGTTGATAATCTCTAGATCTAAATAAATTATTAAAAACACCGATGAGCGAAAACTGCGGCGACTGCTGCCACCTAGCGGACAGACGGCAGCAGTGCAGCAACAAAGACCAGGGCTCTTATTCACAAAGGACCGCTAAGAATTTAACCTCCGTAAAATAAGTTATTTATAAACCATCTTAGGCCTCCAGAGAGTTTCTAAAGTGAAATAAATGTTAGAACTTTTAGAACCTCAGTCTAAAGCAGGAAGATGGAGAAAAACAGAGAGAGCTGATTGGCTGATCCACCTGAACAGAGAGAGCTGATTGGCTGTTCCACCACCTGAACACAGAAGGAAATAAGCACAAAAACTTCTTTAACAATCAAACAATTATTAACATGTATTTAAAATAAGTTACCATCCCAATAGAGGGAAATTAATTAGTTTCAGTTGGAGGACGGGTTAAAGGCGCGGCTCTAGGAATTTTATTGATAAATATTGAATAATCATGAGTAAAAAGTAGAAAAATGTACAACGAATATAGTACTGAGAATTTTTATATTTACAGAAACTGCTCTCAATAACGAACAGAAAAATACATCCTAAAATAGACTCTAGAGAAAGTACTATAAAATCCACTCTATAGAGCAGTGGTGTCCAAACTTTTTGCCATGTGGGGAATAATCATAAATTATAAAGCACTTAGGGGGCCAAAGAAAATTAAATTTCCTTCAGATAGAAATCTAAAAAAATTCTTCTCAATATTGTAAAAAACGTTTTGCTGAAAATAACAAAATAGATTTATCAAGAAAAGTTAATTTTTGTATATCAAAAACAAAATGTGTCTTTTGACGATTGTGTTATAAGACAGTCTTCAACGTGTTTTAGGTAATTAGTTGTTTTAATTGTAGCGCAGCAACATGGGTCATCCTCGCTATATTAGGTTTTCTCTTGGGTAAACGTTGCCAGACATTTGTAATTGTATTTACTAAAAAAACTAAAACGAATGCAGAACTCTGAGTAATAAATGAGAAATCATTTTGGGCCACACTTTGGAACCAGAACCAGGTTAATGATGTGGAGAACTAGAGAGCTGGACGTTATTAATCTGATTGGCCAGGTTAGCAAACATGAGGATGTAAAGTTAGCAGTTTAATAACCATGTTCCACATTTCTTCATCCTGTCTAATCGTTTAATTTATCTCCTTTGATCAATTTGGATTGTTTGTTCCAGTTTTTTGTATTAACCAATCAGAGCTCTTAAAAGACAGCGTCACCCCTAGCGACGAGCATTTGGTTCTGAGTCGCTCTGAAGCTGAGGTCGGAGCTCTGAGGTTCCTGAAGGTTCCTCTGTGGTTCCTCTGATGAACACAAACAAAGTTTATAAAAAAAGTTCTTTATTGTGTGTTGGTTCTGGCTCAGTGGACCGTTCACTCATTCCTATAAATAACCTGGACAGAACCGTCTAAAATCAAACATCAGAACACACTGACCCGTGTTGATCTGCCTGAACATGAACATCACTGACATCTTCAGGGTGGAGGCCGATGCAGAACCCTCAGCAGAACCCTCAGCAGAACCCTCAGCAGAACCCTCAGCAGAACCAAACATCCTGCGTTCTGTCTAACCTGGAGCAGGCAGGAAGCTCCTGCAGGAGAAGTCTCTTAACGTCTCAGCCGGGCCCTAGAAGACCCGATCGAACTCGGTCTGACTGGTGGTGGCCGGGTTCCGGTTCTGATTGGGCGGCTGCTGGGGCATGTGACCTCTACGGCGGGGCGGGGCCAGGTACTCGAACATGGAGGTGTTGTGCGTGGACAGCATGTTCTTCAGGTCCGAGGGCATGGGGTCGGACCAGAAGAAGTCGTGGTTGAGGGCGTCGTCGCTGTCGACCCGCTGGGCCGGGTCCAGAACCAGCAGCTTGTCGATGAGGTCCAGAGCGTAGGGGTCCTTGACGTAGGCCTTGAGGCGGTCCTTCACCTTCCTCTTCTGGCCCTTGGGCAGCTCCATCTTCTGGTAGAGCTCGTACTTCTTGTCGACGGAGGGCCACACCTCGGAGGTGATGGAGCCGCACAGCTGGCTGATGAGGGTCAGCTGGTGCTGCTCCGTGTTGCCCTGCATGATGGGACTCCTGGTCCACATCTCCGCCATGATGCAGCCCGCCCCCCACAGGTCGATGGGCGGCCCGTAGTCACGCTCCCCTGGAGACACACGCAGCCGTTAGAGCGCCCCCTGCTGGCCACGTGCTGAACTGGCTTTATTACAATCATTTAATTATCATTATCGGAAAAATATTACATTACAAACTGCATAAAAGAAAATAAAAATACTGAACATATATTATTATTATTATTATTATTGAGAAATATGAAGAAATGAAAAATGTTCATGTAAAAACCAACATAACTGTTTTGCCAAAAAACAATTATAGAATAGAAAAATTTTCATTATGAAACATGGATGTATTAATTATATTGTTAAAATACTGAGTCTTGTTTAATACTAATATATTTATTATTTATATCTAGAAAAATGACAGTCATGAAAACTACTTTAAATAAAAAATATGTAAACAACAATAACTTATAATAATTAATATGCTTATTATTATTATTGATAATAAAATCAGTTTTATTGTCTGTTTTATTTTACTTGTTATTTTGTGCATTTTCTGATAATTTCTAAACTGCGGTGTGTTGAGAAATATAATAAATGTAATATTTGTGACTTATGCTTTGTATTGTATGTTTTTAATGTGGACCCCAGGAAGAGTAGCTGTTTGCCATGGCAACAGCTAATGGGTATCTTTAATAAAAATTACAAAATAACAAATAATAATAATTATTATTATTATTGTTATTATATTATATGAAGAAATGAAATGTTCATGTAAAAAGCTACATAATAATGTTTTTATCAATTAAAAATTAGATAATAAAAAAATGCATTATTATGAAATTGGTAGATTAATGACATCAGTAAAATACTGAGTTTTGTTAAATACTAATAAAGTATTTTATTAGCTAGGAAAATTACAGTATCATAAAAGCTAATTCAAATAATATGTACACAACAATAATAATACTTTATTATTGTTTTCACATTTTTTTTTTAATTAGTTTTGATGATTCATAATGTAAAGTTTTTATTAGTAATTATTCAGAAATAATTCACATTATCATCTACAAATCATTTTATGTCTGACTTGAGATGACGTTTCATGAACTGCATAAATAAAATTTGAATTAAATTTCCAGTAAATATTTCCCAGCTGCTGCAGGTCGCTGGTTTCTGATCGGGTCGGCGCCTCGTTTTATCAGAACCGACAAACGTTTTCACAAATTAGTCTTAAAAAATGATAATTTTTCCACCATCTCCACTAAGAACCCAGCAGAACTCAAGCGGACCGGCGCGGCGTGTCCTACCCAGCAGCAGCTCCGGCGGGCGGTACCACAGCGTGACGACCCGGTTGGTGTAGCGGTTCCCCTGGCTGTTCTTGGCCAGGCTGAAGGCGCGGGCCAGGCCGAAGTCGGCCAGCTTCAGGACGCCGTCTCTGGTGATGAGAACGTTGGCCGCCTTCATGTCTCTGTGCAGGATCTGTGGGGGGGAGCAGAACCCGGGGTGAGCAGAACCCGGCGGTTTGGACCGGGCGGTTCCGGTGCCGGTGGTCTCACCTTGTTCCTGTGGATGTAGTAGAGGCCGTTGAGCAGCATCTGCATGACCTTCTTGATCTCGGCCAGCGTGAACTTGACGTTGGCGTTGCTCAGCAGGCCGGCCAGGTCGTGCTCGCAGAAGTCGAACACCAGGTAGATGCTGCCTTTGTACCTGTTGAACTGGGTCGCTTCCCACACACAGCAACCGGGTCAGCCACAGAACCTGCTGGTCCCGCCGCGACCCAACCGGGCTCCCCACCAACCTTTGGTTCTGCAGATCTCGATCAGGTTGACCACGTTCTCGTGCTTCAGCAGCTGCAGGATCTTGATCTCTCGCAGGGCGGTGATCGGGAACTGCAGGGGGGGGGGGGGGGGACAGGTTCTGAACGGAATCGGACCGGCAACCCTGACTCTAGACCCGCTTCCCTTAACAACCAGAACCTCCACGGCCCGCTCTGCAGGTCTGCTGTGGTCCAGAAGCTTTCACCCTCCTAGTCTAAAGTGGTTCTGATCCAAACGTCAGAGACCAGAACCGGGTCCAGTTCTGACAGAAGGAGAACATTCAGCAGAACCGTGACCCAGAGAGGCTGCTATCCGGTGCTGTGGGTCAGACCCGAGGTTTCCCCACCAGAACCAGAACACGGTCCGACACGTCGCCATCTTCCCATAATGCATCCTGCCAGCTGGGAGACGAACCCGGACCAGAACTCCATGGTCCGGTTCTGTAGGAGGATGGTGGACCTCGAGGATCCAGCAGCTAAACAAACCAGAACTCTCCTGCTGTTCTGGTGCTGCTGGGTTAACCAGAACCAGCACCGATGTCTCCAGCTGCCCGTCGTTTGGATCAGAACCAACTGGTCCAGGACTCAAGACGTTCCGACGGACCAGAACATCCCGCCGAGCTGCAGCCGTGGAGACGTTCTGACCCGACTCCTTCCCTCAGGCCCATCAGAACCACGGTGGACTGCGGTTCCTTACCCCTTCCTTCTCGTTCTCCATCAGAACTTTCTTCAGCGCCACCTTCTTCCCGGTCTGCCGGTGTTTGGCTTTGAAGACCTCCCTGTGAGACACACACAGACCCGTTTAGCTCATAATACGATGGAGTAACAATAAACAGAGCAGCAGTTTGTTGGACCAGACCCTGCACTTACAAATGTTACCTTTCTCCTGCTAATTGTACGGATTGTTAGCAATAAACATTTCATTCGACCGTAAGAAGAACTGGGTGTTGGATATTTTCTTATGCAGCTTAAGTTGCATATTTAGAGTGGACTGAAAGCTTAAGTTGCAGGAACTGGCCTCCATGCTAGAGTCCCTGTTTCTGGGGGGGAAGCCTGTGTTGTCCCACAATCCTTTGCGTGAAATGACGCGTCAACACAGCCCGTAAGTAGTTTGTAGTTAATTTTGTCTGGACCACATCTAGCTGAACATAAATATCCAGTTAGGTGTAACTAAGCCAGCTCATCTGTGACCTTCCAGCAGCGTCTCCCTTCCAGGTGTCTCCATCCTCTGCATCTCCTTCTCCCACCTTAGCTACCTCCATGAATCTCCTCTCTGGTCTTCCTCCATCAGCCTGTCTGACTCTGTACCTCCAGAACATTCCTGACCTCCTACACCTTTCATCTCAGAACAGCGTGAACCTCCTCAGCCTCCAGCATCTCCACCTCCCTCCTCGGCATCATGGCCGCCATCTCTCCAGCTCCTGTCCCGGTCCCAACATTCAAAGTCCCTCTTAGTCCTAAACTCTTGCCTTTCTTCTTCTCTCTGCCCATGCACACCTCCTCCTCCTCCTCCTCTTCTTCTTCTTCTTCTTCTCGGCTTTGACCGATCAGGTATGGAGATCATGTTATTGTCTCGCCTGCTAACGCGGCGGCCCCTCCTGACGCAGCCCTGCGCATTTCTAACACCAAAAATAACTTAAATAAAAGGTTCTCACCCGAAGGTTCCCTGTCCGATCTTGGCCATCTTCTCATACTTGGAGAACTCGTCGCAGAAGGGAAACTCTACTCCGTCGTAGTATTTGGACATGATGGCGGCCTCCCGGTCGGGCCTACATGGGGACAGAAAAGACGTTTTTTTCCTCTCGTTACGGGGCGTTTGGTTGAAAACAGAACCGGATACGATAAACAACATCTCCGTTAAACAGTTAGAACTATAACTGCAGGACAATTTTAAGATTAAAATAGAATAAATCTCACTTTTCAGCCGCGGTGGCGTTGCTTGTTTTCTCTCGCTGCATTTTGCTAATCCACCGGAAGAACGTCTTCTTCGTTTTGATATAATGGCAGATCACATAAAGACCCGGAGGACTCCCGCCACCAAGCGGACAAAGGCTGGAACTACAAAATGTTGACAAAAAAATCCCTTCTTTACTTGCTCCAACAAAAGTTAAAAAACAAAACAACTGGACATTTTCCCCAAAGTTTGAAGACGTTTCGCTTCCCATCCAGAAAGCTTTCTCAATTCAAATGTCAGGAGTAATGTTGAGTTCCAAGCTTTATAGTTACTGCCCAAAAAGGCCTTTTATGGCTTAGATAACATGCAAATTGAACCGAAACAGGTCCGCGCCTCTGCAATGAGGAGTCGTTAAGATAAGAGATAAGATAGAATAGACTTTATTGATTATTGTTATGGTCGTTATTGGCCTGGTTTACAGGAACGATGTTTTGATCACCTGCATGGAGGTGAGGAATCAACCCTTAAGCTGTGTTGTAGGTTTTTGAGAGTTGAGGTGATAATTGGATTGGATAATTTTTGACTAACCCCTGTACTTTATGTTTTTCTGTCAAAGTAAAAGAAAAAAACTCTCTAAATTAGTTAAAAAAGTAATAATTGAAAATACCAAATTGATTTATGAATAAATTTCCCACATTTTCTATTTATGTATTTATTATTGACCAATACATATTTTTTATTTCCCATAAATGTATAATATTACTATTTTTTTATTTTTCATCCATCCATTAGTTTATCGATATTTTTTATTCTTTTAATTAATTTATTAATTATATATATGTTTAAAAAATATGTATTTACACCACTTTAATCAAATCTATTTTTGTCATTACTGTATTACAATTTACTTAATCCAGTTGTTCTTTAGCAATTATTTATCTGTTTATTGTTTCATTTCATTTTTATCAATTATGTTTTTATTACAATATTTATATTTACTTCATCCATACATTTATTCTTATGCGTTTATTTTTTATTTTTTAAATATATTTTTATAAAACACTAACGTATTTTTTTTTTTTTTACGTTCCTAGAAGTTGTGCAGGGGGCGTGCCGTGACGTCATCGCGTTAATGAAAAGAACCTCCCATATTTGGTCGGCTTCCTCTGATCGTCGCCGCCTCATGATGGCGCGTCTGTGTCGCGTGCTGCGGCCGCGCGGCGGGCTGCTGCTCAGAGAGCGGGACTCCGTGTTCCGGTTGGCGGGCCTGGCAGTCCGGTTCCACAGCACCCAGACGGCTCCTCACATCCCCGGCATGGAGTACCAGGTAGGCGGCCACACGGCTCCAGCGGCGGCTGCTAACCCGCTAGCAGAACCGGCGCAGACCGGGCAGCGTCGGTCTGACAAGTTTGAACCCGAACCGTAACTTTGGGCTGGAGGTGGAGGTCCAAACATGGCTGCCGGCACACCTGCTGCAGCGCGAGACCAGGTGGCGTCAGCTGGGACGGTTCCTGCAGAGGGACCGGGTCACCGGTACCACGTGTGCACCCAGATTGGGTTTTTAGAAGCAGCTGGTCCTGCAGGTTCGGTGTTGCTCCGCTTCAACACACCTGGGTCCACCAGTCAGGTCCTCAGCAGAACTCTGGAGAACCTGACAGAACCTGACCGAGGAGCCAGTCAGGTGTGTTGGACCAGGGGACCACCGGACCTCAACGACCACTGCTTTAGAACAATACGGACTCGGTTCTGATTGGACCTCCGCTCTGGATCAAGTTCTAATGATTTAAACTCAGACTGGCTGGAGAACTTTTGAGAACATCGGTTCTGAAGGTTCGCCTCAGTTGGGTTGCAGTCTGGACTTTGACTAGGCCGTTCTGACTCCTCCAGAGTTCTCCTGGTCCAGGAGGTCCATCCTCTGCAGGTTCCAGTGGAACGTGTCGGTACCGCTGCCTGGTTCTGATTCTGCAGCCGGGCCTGTGATTGGCTGAAGGATTTAGAACTTTTATTTTGAAAGTTTCTCGGCTCTTTTAAGGTGGACCTGATGTTTTTAAATCTCCTAAACGAAAGGAGTAAACAAGCAGAGCGGTTCCTATTGATCCGGGTCGTATCGGGTCGATACCGTTTCTCTCTGTCAGCACTTTGGCCGTCTGGACCTGCTGCAGCGCCCCTGGGGTCAGCGGGTCGTTCCAACATGGTTCTGTGACCCAGAAACGGACCGGGGGGGGCGCTGGTTCTGACCCGGGACGCTGGTTCTGACCCGGGACGCTGGTTCTGACCCGGGACGCCTGTCTGGTTCTAAGTGGCGCTAATCGTCTCGGCTTCCTGTCCCAGGACGCAATCTGCACCCTGAACACGCTGCAGACCAACGCCAGCGCGCTGGAGCAGGTGCGCAGGGGGAGGAGCCACCCTCAGGTGCAGCTGGAGGCCATGACGGGCTTCCTGGAGCGGGCCGGGCTCATGGTGAGTCCGACGGGCCGACCAGAACCGCCTCTGCTGCTGTTGTTGTTGTTTCTCTTATGCTCACCTGTGTGTGTTTCAGGTGGAGCAGCTCGATCATCTCAACATCATTCACGTGACGGGAACAAAGGGCAAGGTGAGTGGCCTTAAAGGGCCGGTACACCATTTTTACGGCTCAGAGGAGCAGCCCGTTGCGCAACCAGTGGGTAAACAAGTTTGACCCGAGCGGTTCTGTCTTCCAGGGATCCACGTGTGCTTTCACAGAACAGATCCTCAGAACCTACGGCTTCCGGACCGGATTCTACAGGCGAGTCCTTCACGCACCGGAGGAACCGGGCCAGAGACCGGGTCTGGGGAACCGGGCCAGAGACCGGGTCTGGGAACCGGGCCAGAGAACGGGTCTGGGGAACCGGGCCAGAGACCGGGTCTGGGGAACCGGGCCAGGGACCGGGTCTGGGGGACCGGGCCAGGGACCGGGTCTGGGGGACCGGGCCAGAGACCGGGTCTGGGGGACCGGGCCAGAGAACGGGTCTGGGGGACCGGGCCAGAGACCGGGTCTGGGACCAACTGCACACGATCCCTGCTGGGTCAGGACACGTCTGCTGGACGGCCAGAACCACGGCCCAGCTGGGTTCCTGATTCTCAGAACCGAAGCGGGCCGGCTGGGATGTTCTGCTGCTGCGGCCGGGTTTTAGGAGGAAACGGGTTCTGCCGGTCAGGATGTAAAATGAACTCCTGGTCCCAGACCCTCCTCCGTACCCAATCAGACCAGGAGTTTAAAGTCACATGACGAATCCCTGAATGCTGATTGGACCTCAGGGTTGACTGGTAGAATAAGCTGCTGATTTATTTAATAGGGAAACTGGATTTTCCCTCAGGCTAACCACAGCATGATGCTGCCACCACCATGCTGCACAGCAGGGGGGGGGCTCCTGGTCCAGCTGTACTCTGAAACAGAACCCAAAGGTTCTTCAGTACCGGTCCAAAGCCGTAGACGATGATGGAACCGGTGTGTTTTCCAGCTGAACCGCGCAGGCTGACCGTCGCGGTTCTGGTGGAACGGCTAGATGAGCGTAGGGTTCTGCAGGTTCTGGCCTGTTCTGGTGGTGGTGGCGGACGGAAGCGTCTGATTGGAGGATCTAACCTGCTTCTGTCTGCGTCCCGGCTGCAGCTCGCCACACCTGGTCCAGGTCAGGGAGAGGATCCGGATCGACGGGCGGCCAATCAGCAAGGACCTCTTCACCAAATACTTCTGGCAGGTTTACGGACGGCTGGACGAGACCAAGGTGAGACCGGGGGGGGGATTGTTCTCGTCAGAACCATCAGGTCCAAACCGGCTCCTGGTTTTCTCTCAGGTCTGACTTTGGACCTTTTCCATCTGAGCAGATTTAAAATGAGCAGCAGGCGCTTTTCCAGAGGTTCTCTTCTGGCCAGAACTTTCATCTGATCTGGAATAAAGTGCATCGAGCTAAAGCTGCTGGATGCTGCGTTCAGAGACCAGAACCGACCGAGGTTCTGACCGGGATGCGTTAAAATAGGAACCAAAGCAGAGTTTTGTATTTCTGACCGTGGCGTCAGGTCATGTGACCAGGCGGCTGCAGGTCATGTGACCAGGCGGCAGCGTAGCGTCTGTCCTGACGTCTGTGATTAAGGCCCAGGCGTCTCCTGATGTGAGCGTGACGGCCGTGTGATCCACGCTGATTGGAGACCTTCGGTCCTTCAGCAGACCTGCAGCTCCTCAGCACTGAGCAGATAACCGGCTCACCGCTGGGACTCTGTAGAACGTGACCACACGCTGAGGAGGTGATTCAGCTAAACCACCACTGTATTAGGGCTGGACGATAATTCAAAATTAATATATATCGATCGATAGACGTGTGGCGCAATAGAAAAAAAAAAGGGTCGATAAAAGTTCGATAGAGAGTTTTCCTTCCTTCCTTTCAGCCTATCATATTAGTTGATGCTACAGTCTCTACTTTCTCTCGACCAATCGTAATGGCGGACCCAGGCACGCCGTCACTAAGCCCCGCCCTCTCAAACCACAACAAAGAGCAGGTGAATATGTCGCAGCAAGGAGCGGCGGAGGAAATTGTCCCAAAACGGGGTTTTACTAGTTCACCAGTCTGACAGAAATAAATCAGTGATTTGTAAAACCTGCAAGGAACCGGTAAAAACAAAGTCTGGTAACGCAACCAGCTTGTTTCATCACGTACGCCGCTCACTTCTGCAGCAGCGCAGGGCTGACACTGCAAAAACGGATCTAAAAACAGGTAAAATGTTCTTAAAGTTAGTCTATTCGTCCTTAATTTGAGCCAGAAAATAAGATTATCTGCCAATGGAATGAGTATTTTTGCCCCTAAAATTAGAAAATTAGACATCCTGCACTTGAAATAAGATTATGGAGATGAACTGTTCCTATTTTAAGTGGAAAAATCTGATTCCATTGGCAAATCATCTTATTTACCTGCTCAAATCAAGGACAAATACACTCATTTCAAGAAGAATTGACTTATTTTTAGTTCTGTTTTTGCAGTGTACACGCCACGACCTCTGACCTCAGCGCTGCGTCAGCCTCTGTTATGAAACCTGAGGAGTAACTAGTGTACTATTCCCACCTAAATAGGCTATTTTATTTATTTATTTGGTATATTTATTTTGGTCACTTTTCTGGTCACTTTAGTTTATTCTTTGTCAGTATTTAATAACATAACTCAGGTCTCTTAAGTTATTTTGCTTTAAAAAAAAAATCTGTTATGGTTAAAAAAGTTGGTTAAATAAAGATTTAATTTGAATTCTGTGTTTGTGTTCTTTATCATTTAGCATAATCATTCAGCAATATCATAAAATGTCCAGGCAGAGCTGCACATAAAATATGGT